>NW_017307476.1:432216-468595 GCF_000935625.1 Nanorana parkeri | reverse complement strand
GCGGGTCTGGCAGCGGCAAGCGTGAGGCGGGAAGGAGGTGCAGCGTGTGGAGCATGGATGCGGGCGGGTCTGGCAGTGGCAAGGGTGAGGCGGGGAGGAGGTGCGATGTGTGTAGCGTGGATGCGGGCGAGTCTGGCAGTGGCAAGCGTAGCGTGGATGTGGGCGGGTCTGGCAGCGGCAAGCGTGAGGCGGGAAGGAGGTGCAGCGTGTGGAGCATGGATGCGGGCGGGTCTGGCAGTGGCAAGGGTGAGGCGGGGAGGAGGTGCGATGTGTGTTAAAATGTTGACAACTTTTTCAATCATGGATTATAATCGACTTAGTCGATTAGTTGTTGCAGCCTTACATTCATACCCGATTTCTGGGGACAGTCTCCAGCCAGATTGAGGAGACCATCCCCAGACAAATAATGTCCCCGGGAACATAAAATAATTTTTTTTTCTAATACTCACCTGATCCCTGGATCCACCGACAAGCGCAGCCTCTCGTCTCCCACGCTGTTAGAAGCTGCATCCAGAGCGTGCTGGTTACTACTTAAACCGGCGCGTTGTGTGCAGCTTCTGAGAAGATACGCTATTAGCATAGCGAGGAAGCCGGCTGCGCATTTTGCATCACTCAGGCTACGCTAAAAGCGTATCTTCTCAGAAGCTGCACACAGCGTGCCGCTTTAAGTAGTAACCAGCGCGCTCTGTATGCAGCTTCTAACAGCGTGGGAGATGGGGGGCCACACTTTTGGTGGATGCAGGGATCAGGTGAATATAAAAAATAAAAAAAAGGTTTATTTTATTTCCGGGGATAAAATGTCCCCGGATTTTGTTTTAAAAATTGTTCGGAGAGGCCCTGGGGGCAATTGCCACCCTGCCCCCCGGCCCAGTCCGCCCCTGGAGTGGGGTAACCAATTCTGATATCAAATGGCAGCCTGCTATCAAATTCCGTTTTCCCTGGAGAACAAGGGTCTGAGGAACTGTGAGGATGGTCTTTTTGGGGTACTCAGAGGTGGCATACACAATTGATTTGATCCATTTTAATTGCATGGAGGCCATATTGGAGGGGGAACCAATTCTGATATCAAATTTCAGCCTGCTATCAAAATCTGTTTCTCCTGGACTGAGAGGGTCTGAGGAACTGAAGAACAATGAGGATGGTCCATTTGGGGTGTGAAGCATGATTAGGATGAACAGTGCAGATTAGGCTGATCATTACGGATTACAATGAGTATTGCAGATTAATATTATCATTGTTGATTACTATGAGCAGTACCTATTAATATGAGCAGTACCTATTACGATTGGCAGTATGGATTTCAAAAAGCATATTATAGGATTAAGATTATCAGTGTGGATTAGGATGAGCACTATGGATTAAGATGATGTGTGTGGATTGGGATGAGCAGTACAAATGAAGATTATCGGTGTGGATTGGGATGGGCTGTACGGATTAAGATGATCAATGCAGATTATGATTGGTTTATGATGAGCGGTGCAGATTATGATGAACACTGCGGATTATGATGAGCAGTGGGTATTATTATGAGTGGATTATGATGAGCGGTGCAGATTTTGATGAGCAGTGCTGATTATGATGAGCGGTGCGGACTATGAGCAGTGGAGATTATGATGAGCGGATTATGATAAATGCAGATTATGATGAGCGGTACGTATTATGATGATCGGCCGCACGGCGCCCTTGTTGCCATGGCGCCCTGTGCGGCCGCACGGCTCGCACACCCCTAAGGCCGGCCCTGATGAGCGGTACGTATTATGATGATCCGTGCGGATTATGATGATCAATAGGGATTATGATGAGCGGACTATAATGATCATTGCGGACTATGATGATCAGTGCGGATTATGTTGAGCGGATTATGATGAGCGGAGCGGACTATGATGATCAGTGCGGATTATGATGAGCGGACTATGGTGAGCGGTGTGGACTATGACGAGCGTATTAGGATTAATGGAGAGGACTACGATGACGGATTATGATGAGCGGTATGTAATTTATATGACCAGAAAATTTGAAGACTCTATGCACATTTGTGTCTGAGAAGGTTCTCATTCGCACACATATACAGATTTACACATAAATAAAAATATGTTTATTTTGAATCCTATGTTTTATCCGCTGGAGAACAGAAGAGGACATAGAACAGATCGCAGCCAGCATAAGAAAGACTGTGGAGGGATTTGAGGGACAGACGATCGTGCACAATTCAGCGATCACATCGCACACACAACCGAATAACATCTCTAACATACAACCGGAGCTTCGAGAGAGGCGGGGCTATGAGATTCAGATACTGCTGTAGGGAGTAGGAGCGCCTACGGAAATAGCCGAGCGGCTTAGGTAACACATATCGACGGGGGAACAGAATTCGACACAACACCGTGTCTGCAACTCTCAGTACATTCAATATGGCCGCGTAGCTACGCTGCCTGCGGTGCCCCACTTCCTGCTCCTTAAAACGTATTTCCAGTACCGCTCTCACTCACTTGCACAGTGGGGCACGTTATACTACTGATCTGCGTGCGGATGTGCATTGGTATGCTATTGTGAGTTGTGATATGATCTAAGTGGTTAGACAAAAATACAGCTGTACTGCTATTTTTTTTAATGGAAATGTTAATTGCCTCACTTTTAGTCTGTAGATTCATTTGAAACAATTATAGAGATCAGAAACTGTATGTTTTTGGTGTACCTGTAGGATTTCAGGCCGTCTACTGAAGCCAGACTGCTAGCATTTTCAGAAGAAGAAATAAGCACTGCTGCTTTGGGACAGGTTTCTTTTAGAGTATATGCTAAGTTATCATGATTTGTTTTTAAAGGGTTTGGAAAATTTAATTGACATTTGATCAGTATGTATTGGTGTCCATGAATGGTTGCTCTGTTATGTTCTTAAATCCAACCCTTTTTTGTGCGAGAGCTGCCAATACATAAGTTAGGAAATTGCTTTCTCTGTGTAAGACGAACTATTTTCTGTCCAGCTGAATTACCTTTCTCCAAGTTCTGCATTCACTTGGAGAAATGTAGGGACAATATATTTCATATTAAGTAATGTCATTGCTAAAATCTATTACTTGTCACTTTAAAAGGTTATAACCCCTTGTTTACAGTATAAGGATAGCAATCACTGTACTTTGTTCTTGCAGTTTCCATCCTGTTAACAGGTCTCTTTACATGTGCATACGTAAAAAATATAGTCTGTTCATATAAGCTAAAGCTAATTACAATCTTCAAAGAAACTCTCCTATAGAGAGAGCTTTTGCTAATGTATTTTGTTTATAGTAGGTAATGTAAATGAGGATTAAAAACTATAGTGCCTGCTATTTCCCCCCCCTATGTTTTTTTACCACAATGCAACACATTGTATTGTGATACCACACATTGTGCTGCTTTGCAGCAGGGATGGGTGTTCAGGTGCGATTCATTTAATTGGTAACTGCCACACTGATGCATGGTAGAGGTATTGCACGATAGTGGGCGTTAATGCCATGATATCATGCGATTAACTCAATGCGTAGGTATGAACGGGCCCTAAAGTGTTAATAAACTCAAATTTTAAATAAATTTCTGTTTGCTGGCCCTTAGATGTTATGGCCAAATACGTTTATTTTTTAGTTTTGCCCACTTTACCTTCATTTTCACCTGGTAATCATTTGAATAACAATCTTTGTTCTCTTAAAGGGATGTAGGCAAAAAAACAAAAGGTTTAGAAACCTTTTTAAGTTAATTATTGTGCTTACAGAAAGTGACAAGGAAGACTGTATTTCTGGCAAGATCAACAGGTACTTTCTGTACCTGCTGAAAATGTACTCGGTCTGAAAAATGAAAACTAATGCAGCCACACTATCCTAAGACTAGTGAGCTGCAATATATTCAACTATATGGTTTTGGGTTTAGATACCCTTTAAGACTCCTGTCAACTCTAAATGAAGAGAGTATACGTTCACCTTTCCTTGTGCCCTCGTTGCCGAATGCCACTACGTTCAGTAGAAATTGTCCGCTGAAGTACACCAGGTAGCCAGCAGTTTATGGATTGTGTATCTCTTAGGTGCCTGACAGATTTCACTGGTTCTTCCTGAAGACCTCCGAGTCACTACTGTATTCTGTAATGAGTGGGGATCATCAGGAGGAGCTAGTTAGAGCTGTGGTGGACTCTGGAGTTTCACACTCAGGGGAGGATTGGTCTTCATGCAAAATTTGAGGGATGATCTACCAACAGGGCAGAGCAGGCATCAGGAATACCTATAGTTTAGCAAAATGGCAGCTAATGAGCATGTATAGTTTAGCTTTGGCGTTGACCCACATATTGCTTTCACTATAGATTTACTTCACACTGGTTTTACCTCCCTTTGCGGCGAGCCCTTATAGTCATGCATAGAGTTGTTTAGTTTAGGTCCGGAGGGCTAGGGAGGGTGGTTAAGTGTACTTTTAATGAATGTACACATGCCCTTTAAAAGAAAATACTAGATTGAATTAATATTTTAATGCATGTTAAATTGAAGTCTTATTTGCCACGTTTTCTGTCTTCTCATTGGTTTCTAAGTTAAACAGGAAGTAAACTGCCAGATTAATTCCATCTACTCCTGGTCTTCTGTGTTTGGAGACTTTAGTCTCTTGAGTTGGCTTCGTCCAAATAACGTAACTTGCTTGCATGCACACAGGAGTTGCTTTGTTTCTGCACTAAATAGTGCCAAGGCTGTACACCGAGTTGTGCATGCATAAAATGCTGACAGACATCTTGCAGCCTCTATGGTAGAAGCAACTTAAGCATTCTCTTCTGTTGTAAAAAGCAACCTGTCTGCACTTTGTTTTGTAAAACAGACTTTACTTCCACTTCTATATATTTTAACAGCCACTATTAAAAATGAGAGAGAAAAAAAAGCTATAATGTATTTACTGTGTGCTTTTTTTATTTTATTTAAGTTTTAGCTATATTTCCAGACACTGAAGTGCACATCTAACTTTTCTGCAAGGAAACGATGACTGAACCTAATGAATTTTTGAGTTCTCCGCCAAAGAAAACGGTCAGGTTTGGAGGAAAAGTGACAGAAATCCTGTTCAAATATTCACAGGTATTTTTACGTATTTTTTTTCATATTTGTTTTGGTTATTTTTAATATGTAAATACTAATAACATGGTTCCCAACCATTACATAACTGACTACATATTGCCATTGTACTTTTGGTAATGCTGTTGGTTCTGAATCTTAGTTATTTTGGAACCATAATCTAAAGGGTTACTACAATGCTTTTGTGATAAATTAATTTAATTTTTTATGGGCCTGTCTTCTGTGGTTGCATCAGGGCTATCTGTTTTAGGCTATAGCCCTAACCAACATAAGCACAATAACTCAATCCTAGACTGATCTTGAAAAATGAAATCCTGCAACTGTTACCCTACAGGCTCCTGTGCTAAACCTTCTACATATGCACTGCATAGACAAACCTTTTGATTAATAAATGATCATTAACACATGCGGGTGTTGGACTTCTGATTGCACTAGTTTTAGGGCTAGTTCACACCAGCTGCAGTTTTGATGCAGTACATTCAGTTTGAAAGCTGCAACCAAAATGTATCACAATGCTTTCCTATGGGATTTCTGGTTCGCACCAGTGCAGTCCATTCCGATGCAGTCAGAAAAAATACTGCTTGCCTATTTTAGCTGCAACGTACCACCTCCAAAAACGCATGCAAACACACTGAAAACACACCTTAAATCCCATTTTTAACAACCCCCCCAAAAAATATAAATCGCAGTAATACACATCGTACAGCAGCTGTGCAGACGCACACAGCAGTTCTGGTGTGAGCTAGCCTTCAAGCCTCAGGGTTAATATGTTTTCTGCTAAGACCTTGGGTCATGTCCAGGTCTAAAGGCCGTTTTACACCACATCCAGTGCATGGTTAGTGGCCCGAACGCACTGGATTGCGTAATTAAAGCCTTTGCGTTTTTTAGCGGGAGGGGGTGTGGTGGTGCATGTACTATTTTTGCAATTGCATCGCCCGGAACATGGGCATTGCTGTACCACACGCTCTGGTGGTGTGAATGACCCCCCCCCCCGAACGCGTGAGACTTTAATTATGCTATCTAATGCGTACCAGGCATGAACCGTGTCAGAACTAACTGGACTGGATATGGTGTGAACTGGCCCTTAGGGCTGGAGCTCTACCTCCTTGATGGTTAACAGTGCCTACTGTAAGCCAGGGTTAGTGTGTTCAATCTTGGCATGTCATCTCCTCCACTGATTAGCTATATTACAGATTAGTAACCAGTGACTAGGTTATACCTATGACATGTGATGATTCTGATTGTCTGCTGGCCGCATAGGCCTCACCTGCATACACCTTATTTGTTGCGTCTCTTTCACATGAATACGCCTATAACAATATTTTCTGCAGTGTGCTCTTTCTCCATGTATTATGTAAATACATGACATGCAAGTCAATTCACTTACACATATATTCCTTGTCTAGATACATGCTGTATGGAATGCCTGTGAACAAGCATATGATGTGGCAGCCAGGACCTCTATCTGCTGAGGTTCAACTAAGTTACATCTTGGTTCAGATTGCTGACCCTCCTAAAGCATGTTCTGTGCAGGATAGGCTTTACAGGGGCTGCAGGATTCAGAGGGCAGAGTTTTCCGAATCTGTTCGAGCATCGGCTAGATCAGCAGCTCTTCTCAATTCGGCCAGCAGAGCTATCTGGTTGAAATCTTGGGACGGGATGTTTCCTCTAAGTCCAAGTTGTGTGGTTTGCCCTTTTGAAGAAAAGTTACTCTTCAGTCCGGGCTTGGAAGAGGTGATAACTAGATCTTAAGAAAAGGGGAAGAAATTACCTGAGAAGAAAAAAAACGTTGTTTTTTTTCGAGGCCCCCAAGACCAGAAAAAACAGGGAGGGAGACCTCAGGAGCAGATGGCCTTTTAACAAAAATAAGCAAAAAGGAGGTTTGCTCTTTACTCCTCTTGACCCCTTCAACAAAGAGTCAAAATGACGCCTCACTGAAAGTGGGAGGAAGGCTTTCTCTTTTTGTTCCCCATTGGGTAAAAATAACAGTCAGTACATACTAGATTTAGTAAGGGAGAGTGTTCGGTTAGTTTCAGACTCTTCCCTCCTCCAAACTTTTTTTCTTACGCCTCTGCCAAGAAATCACTTAAAGGCAGTTGCACTATGGGAGTGTGTCCAAAATCTTGTTTCTCAGGATGTAATTGTCCCAATTCCAAAGGATCAGATATTTCAGGAGTTCTATTCCCAAATTTTTCTTGTACCCAAGCCAGGGGGGCAAGTTCAGATTAATACTGAACCTAAAGAAGTTGAACAGGTATCTCCTGTTCAGAAGGTTCAGGATGGAGAACATATATTCGGTCCACAAGATCTTGCAGAAGTATGTCTTCATGGTCACTTTGGACTTGAAGGATGGATACCTCCATGTTCCAATTTGGTCAAGACATCAAAAATTCCTGAGATTTGCCCTTCAAACGGAAAGAGGGCTTCTCCACTTTCAGTTCAGGGCCCTGCCTTTCAGAATCTCTGCGGCTCCAAGACTACGAAGATTCTTTCAGAGGTGGTCTCCTATCACCACATACAAAAGATTTCCCTTATTCCGTATTTAGACGACATCCTCCTTTTCGCCCATTTGGAGGAGGAACTTTTGCCAAACTTGGTGATAGTCAGGGAAACGCTCGAGAGTCTGGGTTGGCTGATCAATCTGGAAAAATCCTCACTGATTCCGTCACGTTACAGAAACTTCCTGGGGTTTCAGATAGATTCTTTAAGCCAAAAGCTTTTTGTCTCTGAGAAAAAAGTGTCCAGTATAATAAACCTAGTTCAGAAATCTATTATGGCGGATCTCCTATCCTTAAGACTGGTTATGAGAATCCTGGGAGTCATGACTTCAACAATTCCAGCAGTGACATGGGCTCAGTTGCACTCAAGGCACCTTCAGTCTTTTCTTCTATCCCATTGGGATCGTTGGAAAGACTCCCTGGAGAATCAGATCTCCTTACCTGTAGGGTTACGTCATTCACTGACTTGGTGGTTGAATCCACTTACTTTTTCAAAGGGCAGGTCTTGGAGTCAGCGGGCTCCCGTGAAAGTCACTACGGATGCGAGCTTGCAGGGGTGGGGAGCTCATTCTCTATGATTACAGGCTCAGGGGTCTTGTGGATGCATCCTCCAACCTAAGGGAACTGTTGGCAGTAAAGCAGGCTTTGTTGGCTTTCCAGCACTAGCTGGAGGGGCATGAAATTCTAATTTTCTCGGGACAATGCTACGACTGTAGCATATCTAAACCATCAGAGGGGGACCAGGTCTCCCAGTCTCCTGCAAGAGACTGTTCAGTTCCTTCTGTGGGTGGAGGAGCATTTCATCTCCATTTCCGCAGTCCACACAAAAGGCACATCCAACGTGATGGCAGATTATTTGAGTCGAGCGCCCATTTTCCAGGGAGAATGGGAGCTTCATACAGAGATTTTCTCCCAGATTGTCGAGTGGTGAGGAATGCCCTCGGTCGACCTCTTTGCAACGAGGAAAAACAGGAAAGTGCCTCTCCTTTTCTCTTTTGTGGGAGAGGGATTCCAGCGGAGTGGATGCTCTGACACAGGACTTGGAGTTCCCCCTAGGCTATGCGTTGCCTCCTCTTTCTTCTCCCTCGAGTGATTCAGAAATTAAGTTGATCGGATTGCAGGCTCATTTTGATTGCTCCATGGTGGCCCAAAAGGTGTGGTTTCCAGAACTTCAGAGATCAGTTCAGCCTCCATGGATGTTGCCCCTCAGGCCGGACATTCTGCTTCAGGGGCCAGTTTGGCGTCACAAGCCAAAATTCTTTTGCTTGACGGTATGGATGTTGAAAGGAGGATACTAGAAAGTAAAGGCTGTTCTCAAAAGGTGGTGGACACATTGCTGTCCAGTTGGAAGCTAGTGACAAGGAAAATTTACAACAAGGTTTGGAAAGTTTTTTTTCCTCATGGTGCGTACAAAAGCAGATTTCTAGCCCATCAGTTCTAGTCATTCTGGACTTCCTTCAAGAGGGTGTGGATAAGAAGTTGGCACTGAGTACCTTGAGGGTGCAAATGTCCGCTCTATCTGTCTTTCTGGACAATAGATTAGCAGAGGATGCATTAATTAAACGTTTTTTTTTTCTCGCCACGGAACGCATTACGCCTTTGTCGAATTAATTTGTTCCTCCTTGGGACTTGTCTTTGGTACTCACTGGTCTTACCAAAGATCCTTTTGAACCCATGGAAGGCTTGACTGTTAAATGGTTATCCTTTAAAGATGGCTTTTTTGTTAGCTGTGACTTCAGCCAGAAGAGAGGGCAATCTATTAAGGAGCCTTATCTTACCGTTTTTCCGGATAGGATTGTACTCAGACCGGACCCATTATGTCTGCCTAAGGTAGCCACTAGGTTTCATAGGTCCCAAGACATGGTTTTGCCTTTGTTTTGTGAAAATCCTAAAAAAACCTGGGGAAAAATGTAATAGTCTGGATGTCTGACGATGCCTTCTGCGATACATAGAGGTTACTAAGGATTTTAGGAAATCCAGCCAGTTATTCGTTCTTTTTGGTGGTTGCAAGAAGGGTAGCATGGCTTCTAAAGCCACCATTGCTAGATGGATTAGGCAAGCCGTCTCTACGGTATACAAGAAAGAGGATAGGACTATCCCAACTACGTGGAAAGCCCATTCTACCACATCTCTAGCGACTTCCTGGGCTGAAAGGGCCGGAGCTCCCGTGGATCAGATCTGCAGGACTGCCGTTTTGGTCGAATCAGGACACCTTTGTTAAACATTACAGGGTGGAAGTCCTGTCTCAAGGTAGGCTTGTGTGTATCTTGCTTATCTCTCAGGTTGCTGTCCTGGAAGATTGGAGAAATCTACGGTTAGTCTTACCGGTAACGTTATTTCTAAGAATCTTCCAGGACAGCAAGCCTACTTCCCACCCTTACTGGATTTTAAATTGTCTAGTGTTTCCCCTTGTGCACTGGTAGAGGCATTCTACTTTTGATCTCAACTGTGGGACGAGGCGGGTGCGAGGGGTTTTTAACCTTGTCTGTGTTTCCTGTAGACTGAAGAGCCAATCATCTCTCAGGTTGCTGTCCTGGAAGATTCTTAAATACCGTTACCGATAAGGCCCCATTCACACTGAGCGACTTGCGATATTGAGCGACTTTTTCCTATTGGGCTGTATGCAATCAGGAGCAAAATCGCTCGAAAAAAGGGTCATGTAGGAGCTACAAGCGATTATTGAGCGACGAGATGTGAACAGCTCCATTGAAATGGATTGGAGAAGCTACATAGAGCGATATCAAGGGGAAATATGAGGGATATCGCTGCAAAAATCGCTTGATAAATCGCTCAGTGTGAATGGGGCCTATGACTAACCGTAGATTTCCAATGGCTTGGTGGCTTAGGCCTAAATTACACATGTTGCTTAATGGATGTCAGAGCTTTTTTCTTCTATGAATACACTTTAGCACTGACTCTGCATTTTGTAATATGATTGATCCCCAATTATTCATTTGCATACACAACATGGTGTCGTTTTCTATTGTATATGATATTTTGAGGATTGTCTACATGGCATAGGTGGCTCAGAGGTGAGACCTGGTGGGGCCTGTTGGAGCTTGACTAATTTATCCCTATGCTGAGGCTCAAGACTAATATAAAGTACTGTGCAAAAGTTTTAGGCAAGTGTGAAAAAATGTTGTAAAATAAGAATGCTTTTAGAAATATAAGTGTTAATAGTTTATTTTTTTATCAATTAACAAAATGGAAAGTAAATGAACAGAAGAGAAATCCATATCAATATTTGGTGTCACCACTCTTTGCCTTTTGAAAACAGATTCTTCTAGGTACACTTGCACACAGTTTTTGAACAACTCGGCAGGTAGGTTGTTCTAAACATCTTGGAAAAATAACCACAAATCTGTGGATGTAGGCTGTGGTATTATCACAGCAGCCTCGACAATTGCACCAGAAAGAACACCTTTCCCTTTTTCCATTTTTCCCGTGCTGGTTGCCCCAGTAAGTATAAGGAGTACTGTACTGTATAAGCCTATTTTTGTTGCTGCCCTACTACCCCGCTATTTCACTAACCTCTATCCTGGTCTCTGTGTGGCTAAGTAACCGTTTAGGAAATAGCTGAGTAGTCTAGTAATCGAACTACCAATCTTCAATATTTGTAGGTGATGTCCCGCCGTGCCACCGCGAATGAGGAGGGATTGTCCCACGATGTGGTAGACATAGCCGCCAAAGGCAATATCTCACTTTTGGAGTAATTTATTCGGAGCCCTGAGAAAGTGCTAAAGGTATCAAGAGGGTCTAATTAGTCAGTACATCTTCTCGCGGTCGGGATGTAAACAGTAAGATGTCGTCAGCGAAAAGGGAGACGCGTAGTTCTTCTTTCCCGATCGTTATGCCCTGCAAGGTGTTTGTAAGATATATCTAGCTAGCGGTTCCAGTGCTAAGTTGAACAAAAGGGGGGATAGCGGGCATCCCTGCCGTGTTCCCTTGTGCAGTCTTTTTGGTCTTTCTGCCGCCTCCTTGTCCATGTCATCTTTGGCATACAGCGCCGCATAATAATCTTCCAGGGCCCCATTTATAGCCGAGGGGTCCGTTAGAAGCGTTCCTGCCTTGTCCTGCAGCACAAATATGTGTTGTGGGGAGTGTCTCCCATTTACTAACCTGGCCATCAGTTTCCCTGCTTTGTTGCCAAACTTGTGAAGGGTGAGATCCATGTATGAGGCCTTCATGCGTTCATACCTGTCCGCCCATAGGTCAAAGGTCTGTTTGGCCCGTTCCCATGATGCCGTTGAGGTCAGGCCCGGTTCTGTGACCAGTTTCCTCTGGGCCAGTCTAACCGTCTCACTAGCCTCCTTGAAGGCCGCTACCGTTTTCCTTTTATGTATATGACATGATTCTGCCCCGGAGGTAAGCTTTACCTGCTTCCCAGAACAGCGTGGGGGAGTCTAAATGTTGACTATTGACTTCTGCGTAATCCCGCCAAGAAGTGCGGAGGAAGTGGCAAAAATCTTCATTAGATTTGAGGTACCCTGGGAAGCGCCACAAGATATTATTGGCTACCTTTGGAGCTACTGACAGCTCCATTTTGTTCTTCTTTACACTGACAATAGTTCTTAATTACATTGGCTGTTTGTTTGGGCTATTTGTCCTTTTGCAGAATAAATTTGGGGCCAGTCACAAGCCTCCCTATGGTATGGCATGATGGATAAGTATCTGCTTGTATTTCTCAGCATTGAGGACACCATTGATCCTGACCAAATCTCCAACTCCATTGGCAGAAATGCAGCCCCAGACTTGCAAGGAACCTCCACCATGCTTCGCTGTTGCTGCAGACTCTAATTATTGTACCTGCCCTTCAACAAACTGCCTCCTGCTACAGCCAGATATTTCAAATTTTGACTCCTCAATTCAAAGCACCTGCTGACATTTTTCTGAGGCCTTGTGTCTAAAAAAAACCATACCTCCGCCTTGGCAACAAGGCTAAGCAACTCAACTATGCATGAAAACATAGGAACTATGGTGCAGAAAAATGTCACCATTTGGTGATGGTATGTCATGATGGACTTATCCATCATGTCATACCATCAGGGAGGCGTATGATTGGCCCCAAATTTATTCTGCAGCAGGACAACGACCCCAAACATATAGCCAATGTATTCATGTATTTTACTGTATGTTGTGTTAACCACTTCTGGACCGCAATACGTAAATATACAGTGGCCAGCAGAAGTGGTTATACCAGGAAAACTAGAACACAGCTGCTACTGTAGCTGTGATCTTGGGTGTCATTTTTAAACAGCCGGCGATGACTGTTCAGGTTCAAGTGATCCAGCGTCTATACAGCCTGCAGATTATGCTGCCCCATCCCCTCCGCTGCTGCCGGCTTCCCAGGGCTCCAGCATGGCGGGTCTCTCCGCAACGATCAGAGAGGTCAGCATGCTTCTAGCCGCTGATCTCTCCTCTGATCACTGGACCCAGAAGTGATGTGTATTACATCACTTCCTGTGTCACTGTTCACATTCTCTGGCTCTTAGAGCTAGGAGAAGAAGCCGGGTAAGCAGATCTCCTCAGCTTCTTTGGGGGTCCCTAGGTGACATTATTATTATGATTTATTATTATTATTATACAGGGTTTATATAGCGCCAAAACAGTTTGCGAAGCGCTTTACAATATAGGGAAGACATAATTACAATACAATTCAAGACAAGATGGTAAGGAGGGCCTACAATCTAAGAGGGAGGGGCAAGTGATACATGAGGAGGTAGCTGTGTGGGGATGAACTGTATGAGAAGGGGTTCAGTGGTTCGGTTGAGGTGGGGCATGTGAATAACCGACCTGAAGTGAAGTGAGCCGAACGCTTGGCTATTCACTTGAGGCTTGTACAGTTGATTTCAGCCGTACATTCGGGCAATCCCTGAAGAGATGAGTATTAGCGATTGTCGAAAGGCAGTCAGAGTGGGAGAAAGCCTGACAGGTTGGGGTAAGGAGTTCCAAAGAATGGGAGAGACTCTAGAGAAGTCCTGGAGGCGTGCATGGGAGAAGTTTATGGGGGAGCTGGAAAGCAGGAGGTCTTGGGAGGAGCGTAGGGGATGGTTAGGGTGATACTTTGAGGCAAGGTTGGAGATGTAACCTGGGGCAGAATTGTGGATGGCTTTGTAAGTCGTTGTTAATATTTTGAATTTTACCCTTTGGGCGATTAGAAGCCAGTGCAGGGATTGGCAGAGGGGGATTGTAGACACTGAGCGGTTGGTTAGGTGGATAAGTCTGGCAGCAGCATTCATAATAGACTAAAGGTGGGGTTGTCTGTAGAGGTAGGCCAATGAGGAGAGAGTTGCAATTGTCAAGACGGGAGAAAACAAGTGAGTGAATGAGCAGCTTTGTGGTTTCATTGTTGAGGAAGTGGCGTATTTTGGAGATGTTACGAAGGTGAAGACGGCAGGAACTGGATAGGAATTGGATGTGGGGAAGAAAGGTCAGGTCAGAGTCCAGGATGACACCTTGTCATGGGGGGGGGTGGGGGGTTGGATAGTTGTGTTCTCAATCATGATCAAAACGTTGGGGGAGGAAATACCATGAGCTCAGTTTTGAAAGATTGAGCTTTAGGAAGTGTTATGACATCCAGACTGATATGTCAGTAAGTTAGTGATACGTGTGGAGACTTAGGTGAGTTGTAGAGTGGAGAGATATATTTGAATGTCATAAGCATAGAGATGGTACTGGAAGCTATGTGAGGTTATTAACTGACCAAGAGAGGAGGTGTAGATAGAGAAGTGAAGGGGTCCAAGAACAGAGCCTTGGGGGACCCCAACAGAAATAGGAAAAGAAGAGGTAGATTTGTAGGTTGCACTAAAAGTGCACTTATAGGTAGGAGGAGAACCATGAGAGAGCAGAGTCTTGTAGGCCAAGCTAGTGGAGTTTTTTGAGGAGCATTGGCTGGTCAACTGTCAAAAGCAGCAGAGAGGTCTAATAGCAAGAGTCAGGAGGAGTGGGCATTTTTTTTTTTTTTTTTTTTTTAAGGAGGGGGGTTCCAGTGGAGTGTAGGGGGCGAAAGCCGGACTGTAAGGGATCAGTGAGATTGTCATCAGTGAGGTGGAAGCTCAGGCGGTTGTAGATGAGGCATTCAAGGAGTTTGGAAGTGAAGGAGTAAAGAGATAGGTCTGAGGTAGTGCATGTTTTAGAGGGGAGGGAAGGATGCCAGTAGAGTGAAAGATTAAAAATGTGGGTAAGAGTGTAGGATAGAGCAAGAGGGTGACCAGAGTAGTGGTGAGGCAACAGGGTCCAGGGGGCAAGTGGTGAGGTGGGTGTCGGAGAGAAGCTTTGTAACCTCTTCTTTGTTGACAGAGTCAAAAGAGGAAAGTAACAAGTGTAATGGTGGGTCTGGTACATGAATAGGGGAAGGTGACTGGACAGTGGGAATTTTATCTTGGATTGCATCTGTTTTGTTTTTGAAATGAATGGCGATGTTCTGGGCAGTGAGTGAGTTAGTGGGTGGTGGTGGGGGACATAGTAGAGAGGTAAAAGTAGAAAGAGTTGACGTGGTCTGGATGAGAGTGTGTAAATGAGAGTGACAAAATAAATCCTGTTTGGAAGCACGGAGGGAGGAATTATATTTTATGAGGGCCACTTTATACAGGGTAAAGTCTTGCGGAGACCTAGAGGGTTATTCACAAAGCTGCCGAAGGCAGCCATGTGAATAACCGACCCAAAGTGAAGTGAGCCGAACGCTTGGCTATTCACTTGAGGCTTGTACAGCTGATTTCAGCCGTACATTCGGGCAACCCGAAGTGCAGAAGGAGTTCAACTCAGCCAAACCAACATCTGGATCAGCTGAGCCGAACCTCCGGCAAGCTACTCGCTGCTGTTCGGCCTATTCTCAAAGGGGCCGAACAGCAGTGAGTGAACCTCCCATGGTACTGAGCAGAATAGAAAAACAGTTTTAGAAAAAAGTAGAGAACGATTGGGCGGAGCTAGCAGTGACGGCTCCGCCCAATTGTTTTCTATTTGCCGGGACCAGCTGTCATTACAATAAGAGCTCAACGGAGGCGGTGGTGATATCAAAGCCGGCGCCGCTAAGCTATCGTAATGACCAGTGACGTGTGGTACCTCTTGCTCGGGGTGAGGCATTCCCTAGCCCCACCCCCTCCGGCCAAAGCCATGCCCCCGGAAGCTCCACCCCCTGCTGGACAAAGCCCCTTCCCCAACCTAGTGTAAAGGAGGAAGGGAGGAGACGGGGAGGAGCCTCCCTGTCCCTCACTTGCTCCTCACCGCTGAGGCTCCGTAACAGGTTACACAGCGGGGAGGATTTCCCTGCTGTGTAACCTGTTCCTCTAACCGCACGTCCCTGGTAATGACAGTTCAGCATCCCCTGGTTACCTGGACAGTTCAGCATCCCCTGGTTACACACTGAGAACTTGATGGAGCCACTGTGATATCAGATCACAGCATTAGCATTAGCTCCCTGTTATCTGCTAATTCCCCTGCTATGTTATTTTTTTTTTCCTAATTTGACAGCTGCCGCAGGCTGCCGTCAGAGTAAGGAAATTAAAAAAACAACAAATGGCATAGGAATGATTAGCTAGGCTGCTATTGGCCATTTCAAATTGGAATAGCCAATAGTAGGCTGGCTATTGCACCCGCCTACTGCTGCTGTCAGCAGAGGTGGACCTGAAGTTCTCCATCAGGTTCAGCTCTGCTGATTGACAGAAGCAGTAGGCGGGGTGCAATAGGCAGCCTACTATTGGCTATTCCAATTTTGAAATGGCCAATAGCAGCCTAGCTATTTATTCCTATGCTATTGTTTTTGTTTTTTTTATTTCTTTACTCTGACAGCTGTCAAAATAATAGAATAAAAAACATAGCTTAGGTTCGGCTTAATCCTTTGGCTCCTTAGTGAATAACCCTCCTAGTTTTATGCCACACTCGCTCCAGAGTGCGGCTTTTTTTTTTTTTTAGATTTCTGGTTTCTATAGTTTGCCACGGTTGTAGTGGACGTGGTCTAAGTCTGCGTGTAGTGAGGGGTCTGAAAGACCCCCCTGATGTCTCCATAAAGAGGACCTGTCACACCATTTCTGTTATTACATAGGGGACTTGTTAGCCCCCTATGTGATAGCAATAAGGTTAATGTAAAAAATAAAGTGATAAAAAAAATGTAAAGTAACAAAAAAAAATTCTGGGGCATTTTCTCAAATTTTTTTAAATAACTCCCAAGTGCACACACATGCATACGCCAACAGGTGCCTACCTACAAAAATGAAAATTGTGCTACACATGTTACATATCACCATGAACATCTGAGTGAGAGCAATAATTCTAGAGCCATTAATCACTGTTGACACTAAACTGATGAGCGGTGAAAGCTTTTAAAGTGTCCCCTATGAGAAATTTGGGGTATTGAAGTTTTTGCGGGTTCTCGGGCAAACACATTTTTAGGACTTGCCATGTTTGGTATCTATTTACGTGATGTGACCCCCATCTTTTTATATTTTACCAAATAATTGGGTATTATATTCTGTTTCTGTGCACTAAATGTCATTCTATTGTATTTTATCCTAAAAATACTGGTTTGATAAACATTTGCGACAAAAAATTGCAACTAGCATTTGTTTTTTTCTACAGGGCCCCTGCTTTCAGAAAATATATCATTGTTTGGGGGGGGTTTGAAGCTGTTTTCTAGGCAAAAATGCAGATTATATCGTGTGTGCCAATAGTAGGAAATTGCTCCTGACAGCAAGTGGTTAAAGTGACAAAACTCAGGAGTTAAATCTTAATGGATTCAAGTTCCCTAACTATTAACAAAAATATAGCTTGTTTGTATCGCTCAGCTGTAGATCCTCAAATCCTCTCTGAATTGATGATGACACTGTCCTTCCTTCTGGAGGTGGCTAGTTTGGTTCCCCATGGAGTGAGCTTGGATTGGTGGCTACTTTACAGCACATAGACAGAGACCATGGGGAACAAAAGTAGCCACCCTCCAGAAGGAAGGACAGTGTTGGCACCAATTCAGAGATGATTTGAGGTTCTACAGCTGAGTGATATACACATTTTTGTTAATAGGGTTCTTGAATGCATTTTTAAAGTTTAACCCCTGAGTTTATTGTCACTTTAATTTCCGTACATTAAATTTGTATTTTTTTCCTGTTGCATCAGGGATTATATGCAGGTTATACTTCTCTTTAAAGTAATTACATGGCTCAACAAAGTAACAAGGCCCTGAACTAAGTTTCCCAACATTTGGACACTGCCAGATGCATTCCCTATGCCTGAAACTACTAGGGTTTTGGAACACCTTTTGCTTATGCGTTTTGTAATGCATTTGTTTAGCGCTTTAGTTCCTTTTTTGTTGCCAGTTTATTTTATTTTTGGAAAGCACTGAATGCAGTGATGCAAATTAGGGCATTTAAAAGTGATCAGACCTGACAATTGATTAATAGGCTCAAGGTACGCTTTCTGTCACTAAGTGACTGGTCCTCTTTTATGGAGACATCAGGGGTCTCCAAGACCCCTAATGTCACCTAGGACCTCCCTGAAGAAGCTGATGGAGCAGAGATCTGCTTCATCAGCTTCTCTCCAGCGTCTGAAGCTGGAGAGTGACACGAGAATGCGCATTCCGCATTCTGAGCCCGGAGAGGGGACCGGAGGGAGATCGTGTACCGACCGGGACCTGAGGGGGACACGGACCGGCAGCTAATACAAGTGATCCGCCAGCTCTATAGCCGGCGGATCGCTTGTATGTTAACGGGCATCGCTGCCTGTTTTGAAACGTGTCTTTCCCGCTCGCCGCACGGTGTGGCTAACAGGCCGTAGATACACGGCCTGTTACATCCAGGGAGCTCCCGGCCGGCCGTTTTTTTTTACAACGGCCGGGAAGGGTTAAAAACACCTGATGGCACTCTTTAGTGCAGGTCCTGGGGAGCTTAGGTATCCGGAGTAGTTGTAAGCTGGCATTCTGACATTCACTTGTTAGGGAAGAGGTGTGTGTGTGTATATATATAATGTGTGTGTGTGTGATAGATGTATAAATATATACACGCGCATCAATATTACATTGGGGTCAGAGGTCCTCTGTGTACATGCAAGAGTCTGTTGTCCTTGTGTGTCGCACTTATGCAGTTATAATGTGGCTTATCACTGTTTTTGCTTTGAGGACAGAGATACTGCATGCAAATGCCTTTGCTCATTAATGGGGCCGGGATCTGACTTGTGCCTTCACCCCAGCCCTATTTTGTCTCATACCAAAGGTATGTAGCGGAGGTCACTTTCATTGCACTCTTTTGCCCTAAGAGGGCCTGGTTGGTTATTTTTTCCCCACATGTTTTCCAGGACAGCATATGATATAGAAACTCTGCCTCCCGGTTAGGAAACGCATCGGTAAAAAGGATGAAAGGTCGCCCCTCCAACCTACTTTTCGTATGGAACCGCTATACTCGGGTCCTGGAGGGATTTTTACTTGCCTTCCCTAAGGAGAACTATGGGGAAAAACACTGACCCCCATAGTTCTCCTTTTTAAAGTGACGCTAAACCCAGTTAAATCTTAAAAATGTTTTCAGGTACCTTTTTAACTGTTAACACAAATGTAACTTATTTGTGCATCACTCAAGATGTTTATCCTCAAATCATTTCTGTATTTGTGCTGACACTGTCCTTCTGGAGGGTGACTTATTTTTTTCCCCTCATGTCAGCCACAGAGTTGGCAAAACCCAGACTGTTTTCATGGCAGAACCCTAATGTATTATCTTCCTGGACTGTTTTACTTTGAGACCAGAGCCAGCATTTTTGACTAAACTTGCTTCCCACGTCCACTGATACCACGATGTCACTATCCCATCGATTGATCAGAAGCAAGCTTTTTACCTCTTGCATTACCTGGAAACCACCTTGCCTTCGAGGAAGTCCAAGAATAATTTTTGTCAAGTCCTAGGAAAAGCTGTATAGCATCCTAAAATAACATAGCCAGGTGGATCAGAAAAACTGCAGCTTTTTCCCATCAATCTCTTCACTTGAATCCTCCAGAGGGTGTTAATGGCACATTCCATTAGAGCTTTAGTCTCCTCTTGGCCTGAAAAAGCTGGGACCTCGCCAGACCTGTAAGGCAGCTTTCTTGACTAGTTTCCGATTTGTGAAACTCTACAGAGTCGACCTGCTCCCCTGCCAGACCCAAGCTTTCTGTAGGAAGGTGCTCTTGACAGTTGTCCCCACTAAAATGCATTGCTAGCCTAATCCTCTCCTGTGCTACCCTGGAAGATTAATTGTGAAAACGGTTAATGACCTGAAAATTTTATTTTTCATGAATCTTCTGGGACAGCAGGGGTTACATAGTTACATAGTATTTGAGGTTGAATAAAGACATAAGTCCATCAAGTCCAACCTATTGCGTGTGTGCATTTATGTTTGAGCAGGTGTGTGCGTGTGTATTAGTCCATGAGTGATTTTGCTCTTAGACGTACCTGTACCCCTGTATGTTATGGTCTCTGAGGAACTCGTCCAGGAGTTTCTTGAATGATTCCACACTCTTAGATGAAACCTCTTAGACCTTAACCCGCTCTAACTGTGAAGAACCCCTTGCGCCCTGTGTTGACTTTTTTTTCCCACCAATTTTTGGTTGTGCCCTCTGGTCTTTGTTACGGAGCTAACCGTAAACAGTTTAATAATGTTGCTGTCACCCTTGAATAGTTTATACAGGAAAATCATGTCCCCCCCTTAATCTCCTAACCACCAACGAGAACATATTTAATTTTAACAACCTTGTTTCATAGTTCAGGTCCTCGAACCCCCTTAATGAGTTTGGTTGCCCTCCTCTGGACTTTTTCCAGCTCAAGGACATCTTTTCTGAGATCTGTGACCAAAACTGGACCGCATACTCCAGATGTGGCCGAACCAGTGATCTGTAAAGTGGCAAAATTATAGACTTGTCCCTGCAATACATTCCCTTCTTAATGCAAGACAGGACTCTACTTGCTTTGTTAACAGCAGCCTGGCACTGCGAGCTGTTCTTCAATCTGCGGTCTATAATGACCCCCAAATCCTTCTCCGTTTCCGACTTCCCTAGTTGCATACCCATAAGTGTATAGTCCATTTGCCTATTTTTAACTCCAAGGCGCATTACCTTACATTTATCGACATTGAACTTCTTCTGCCATACAGTTGCCCACTCCCCGATTTTATCCAGGTCCTCTTGTAATGTTATAGTGTCTAAATCTGTGTCTACTACCCTGCCTATTTTCGTATCATCAGCTAACACTGAGACATGGCTACTCACTCCCTCCCCGATATCATTAATAAATAGGTTAAAAAGCATGGGACCTAGCACAGAACCCTGGGGTACGCCACTCATGACCTCAGCCCAGTCTGAAAAGGTGCCATTAACTGATACTCTTTGTGCACGTTCTTGTAGCCAGTTTTCTATCCACGTGCACACTAATTCATCTATGCCCATAGCCCTTAGCTTGTACAACAAGCGTTTATGTGGCACCGTATCAAATGCTTTGGAAAAGTCCAGATATACTACGTCCACCGGCCTCTCCCCCCCCCCCATCCAGATATCTACTTACCTCTTCGTAAAAGGTCAGCAGGTTGGTCTGGCAAGAACGATTCTTCCTAAATCCGTGCTGCATATCAGTTATTATGCCCTGATCCCGGACGAATTCCACTAACAGTTTACATACTATGCATGTCAGACTAACTGGTCTATAGTTCCCCGGTTGGCATTTTGACCCTTTTTTGAATATAGGTACCACATTAGCCCTTTGCCAGTCGCTTGTCACTCTACCAGCCATTACGGATTCCTTAAAAATGAGTTGAGTTCCTTGAGTACCTTGGGATGTAGATTATCAGATCCTAATGCTTTATTTGCATTTAGTAGTTTAAGCCTATGTTGTATCCCAGTTTCAGTCAACCACTCAGGTGTATTTCTTGTTAAATTTTGTGTTTTATCATGTACATTAACCCCTTCATGACCGAGGTCTTTTTTTCATTTTTTGCACCCATGTTCTATTCCACATTTTAGGCCTGAAAATGACTTAAAACCCCCAAACATTATATATTTTCTGAATGCCAAGACCCTATAGAATAAAATGGTGGTAGTTGCAAATTTTTATGTTGCACAATATTAGCGCAACTGCTTATTATACCCCAACATTTAGTGAAAAATATTATTAAAAGCCCCAAAACACAACAAAATACCAATTTTTTTAATGAAATATAAAAGATGAGGTTACAACGAGTAAAACGATACCCAACATGCCCAGGTTACAAATTGCGTGCGTCCGTGAAACTGCAAAAACTGCAGTACCCCCAAAAATTCATAGACGCTTTAAAAGCCCCCACAGGTCATCAATTTAGAGATACCCCAAAATACTGGCCCTAGAATTATTGCACTCACTCCGGCGTGCGCGGCAATACCCAACATTTGTAGCGCGTTCGTCGTTTTCATACTCAGGTGCACCCGCCTACGTCTGCTATTTTATTTGCTAGACTTCTAGCATTGGTGAACATACATTTCATTACTGGTTAAACGTTTGCTCCCCACTACTAATTTTAGTTGTACCTGTTAGGGTTGGTCCATTCCTACTTGGATCACCTTGGGCAATTTAGATTTACTTTATTGACCTACATTTAGTATGCTCTCTTTATTGGCTTGATTTACTACTATGACTCTTTTGACTGGAGTGAGCCCACTATCTAATCCTGTTTTTTTCCTTCTGTGTTATCTGTCACGAGTGGTTGTTTTTAATATTTTTTTGTTTTTTTTTATTTCCCCCCCCCATTATCTAGTTTAAAACCTCCTCCAGTCTTTTAACCATTTCCCCCCCCCCCCAGAAATGCTGCCCCTCCCCCATTAAGGTGCAGCCCGTCTCGGCTGAAGAGGTGGTAACCGACTGAGAAGTCAGCCCAGTTCTCCAGGGAACCAAAGCCCTCGTTCCGACACCAGTTCCGGAGCCACTTGTTAAGTTTCCTCAACTCGCGCTGTCTCTCTGGAGTGGCTCGTGGCACTGGCAGTATCTCAGAGAATACCACCGTGGAGGTACTTTCCTTCAGCCTAGCACCTAAGTCTCTGAACTCCTTTTTTAGGACACTCCATTTACCTCCTATTTTGTCATTGGTGCTGACGTGCACCATGACAATTGGGTTGTGCCCAACCCCATCTAGTAATCTGTCAATTCGTTCCGCAATGTGCTGATCACGCACCCCCGGTAAGCAGCACACTGTTCGACGCTCACGGTCCTGTCGGTTCGCCTGATGATGGAATCTCCCACAACCAGGATCTGCCTCTCCTGATCCTCCATCCGACTCCCCTCCTCGCTGGAGCAATCACCCCCCCGATAGCTCCAGCAGTGTCACCCCTGAACTAATATCCCCAACATCACGCAACCTGGCATATTTGTTGTGGTTAACCAGTTCAGGGCTGACCTCTCTAGCACTCTTCCCTCTACCCCATCTTTTAACAGTGACCCAGCTTCCCACCTCGGGATCCTGCTCCTCTGCACCCCCCGCCTCATCTAAGCCTCCCTTCCCTCCACCACAGCCTGGTTTCTTTAGGTCCAGACTCTTTTCCATGTTGGTTATGCACCTCAGTGTTGCCAGTTTGCTGCTTAGATCCAGAATTTGGGCTTCCAAACAACCCGCTCATATCGAGCGCAAGTGTATTCCCCCTTAAACGCCTGTTCAAGGAACGCATACATTGCGCACGACGTGCACCTCGTTGCACAACCACTCAAGGAAGACATTTTCCCCTTTTTATTTATTCTTTCATGTTTTTGGTTTAGTGTTTTGTTTTTATTATAATACTACCGCACTGTGGTTATTTTACTGAAGCCCTTAATTTAGTTAAATTAACCCCGCGTTTAATTTAATTTCGCTACGTCCCTCTGTTTGAATCAACGTTTACTATAGTTCACTATTGCCCTGTGGATAAGTTAAGTTAGATTACACTGCAGTCCTAGGGTTATCTTACTAAGGACCTGTAGTTATTTTTGGGATGCTCCGATACCACTTTTTTAAGGCCGAGTACGCATACCGATACTTTTTTTCAAGTACTCGCCGATACCAATTACCTATACTTTTCCTTAAAGGGACAGGTCACATTTTTTCTAAAGCAATACAAAATCATGATTTTAGGTCAGTTTCTTAATATTATGAAGAACATGAAATAAATATTTATCATGCCATTGCTAACTAAGGCTTGTATCCCCATAGTGGGGAAAATAGATGAGCACATGGCCAGACTTCAGGCCAGAACACTGTGTAGTGTGGCACAGCTATATCCAAATCTGCATACCTGGCTTTATATTATAAGAACTTTATAATATAAAGCCAGGTATGCAGAATTGGATATAGCTGTGCCACGCTATACAATAATACACTGTTCTGGAGCCTTGGCATGTGCTCATCTGTTTATTATTACATTTTTTAATAATATAAAGCCAGGTATGCAGAAGTGGATATAGCTGTGCCACACTATACAGTTTTCTGGAGTCTGGACATGTGCTCATCTATTTTCCCCACCAGGGGGATACAAGCCTTAGTTAGCAATATCTACATAGTTATTTCTTTTAATTTATTTTAAAAAAATATTATATGCAGTTAAACAGCATTTTTGTACCCAGCCCCCATGCGGTGCTGCAGTACTAATAGAAAACGATTTTGTTTCTGCCTGGAGATCCGAACCATTTAAATGACCCTTTATCTCATTACTTGTCAACCAGATCCGTAACCAAAATGAACCCTATATACCAAAAAGATAAACCAGCTAACAGAGGATCGGGACAGGTATTCCAATTACAAAATGTTTTTATTAGATAAAATATCAGTTTTGGACATAAATATCATATCACTAACTGGTTTAAAAAAAAAAAAGCATGACATACAATTATAAATCTTCAGGTATGCAGATCTGTTTGTATAGTGTGCTCTCATTCCTATATATGCTAATCAGCTGACACCAAAGCATTATACGTTTCATAACGTATTATCCTTTGGTGTCCGCTGGTATCTGAAATACACTTATTAATCTCCAGTAGGGAAAAACAAGGAAGTTACTTAGTAGCACCTTCTTAAAAAATCAGTTTCTTTCCCACATATCTCCTGACTGGTGGTGAAGCCTGTCAATCATCCAATCGGCCAATCAGCGGGAGAAGAGGTCAGAATGGAGAAGATGACTGAGGACTTGGAGGAGGAGTTCGCGGCCATCTTGTTTCATTGAAGACTCTATGGAGGTCCTGTGTGCGGTGGTTTCCAGTCCCTGAAGATGGCGGGTGCGGCACAGGTACTCGTTTTTTGTATCTGAGTATTTGCACGAGTAAGAGTACTCATTCAAATACTCGGTGTCGCCGCCGATACCGATGCTTGTATCGGTATCGGAGCATCCCTAGTTATTTTAATTTGTTTTAATTTATATTCACTTTGGCTGTGGGATTTCATTTGCTTTTATTATGCTATGGCCCTCGGGTTTCTTATGCTACTGTCCTGGGGTAAAATTAAATGAAATTTATATTAAAGCCCTGGGCCTAAATTAAGGTATACCTAATCCCTTTGTCTTTTGTTTTTACTATGCCCCTTTGGATACTATATTTTAGCGCTATGCCCAGTATTCTATATTTTGTTTTAAAATATTTTTATTATTTAATGCCTAACTTATATACTCAGCTATACGTTTAGTGTTATTAATGCCCTGCTATATATACACTTTAAACACAATAAATACACAGTATACTCTAATATTCCCTAAAACAAAATGTGTGTGTGTGTATATATATATCTATAAACATTCACACACTTACCTTTTAACCCTATACTTATCGCCGCAGCCCCCTCAGCAATGTAATAAACCTGTAATACTTTTAAACACTAACAGTCTTGGTATAAAGTACTAACAGTTTATAAAAATGCTAACAGTTTAGTATTTGCAAATGTATACAATCTCACCCCCGCACAATCTCAAAGACAATTTCAGACACCCTACAGCCCCCAATCCATTTCATACGACCTGTTCCTGATTCCAGTCACGTCTCAGTCTTGCCCACACGCTGCTTCACTCTTCAGACTTCACTCTTCTCTCAGTTCACTCTCAGCTCAGTCGCCTGGATCATCAGCCACCCATCCCTCCCTCATTCGATATGATCCGCCTCGTCCTTGTCCACTCTTCTCCTCTCTTGCTGCTGGAACACCCGTCCGTCACTTGGCTTTCTGGTTCGTCAGTTCCTGCTGCTCTTGCCACCGGTCCGTCCGCACGCTCCAGCCTCCGGTCCATACTTCCGGTCCGCCACTCTCTGGATCGGCCACCGCTCCTCCCTCACGATTCCTTGCCCTCCGGTCCTGGATCTCCGGTCCCGCCGCTCTCAGCTCCCGCACGCTCCTGCACTCACTCCCTGCACGCCGCGCTGGTGCGCGCGCATGCTCCCTGCAAGAATGACTTCCGGCTCCGGTTCACAGGTCACAGGCTCCGGTAATCACGGTTTCTGCCCTTTTATTTGTTTGTTTAATAATATATGGGTTATCCTTCTTCCTTTGGTGCCATTCTAAGACTGAGGTGGTTGGGAGGGACGGCCCCTTTTATTTTATTTGTAGATGATTTGTTTCCTGTTTGTAGGCAGCCGGATATCCTCTCCTATGCTGTCCTGGAAGATCCATGGAAAAGACGTTACCAGGTACCTAACTCTGTTTGAACCACTTGAAGTCAGGGGTGTTAAATACCCTTCCTGTCCTGACCATTGCTCAGCGCATTGTTCAGCGCTTCTTGTTCAGCACTGAGGTACTGACATTATTCAGTCATGCCACGCTGTACCAAAATTAATTTTTGTAGTAGTTTTTTTGGGACTGATAGCTTTCTTTTGGTGCTATTTAATCACCTACTGGTGTTTTTTTTCCTTTTTATTATATGAAGAAAAAACTATTGAAAATTGGGAAAAAGTTTCCCTTACATTATGTTATGAAACATTGCAAATAAATAATATTCAAACATTTAGGCCAAAATGTATTCTGCTACATTTCTTTGGTAAAAACCCAAATAAGTGTATGTTTAGGGTGTGTGAAAGTTATACAGTCTACACACTATGGTAAATATATTTCAACTGTATCATAAACCCTGGTGTCCTGACTGCCTAACGGCCTAAAATGCCAGGGCAGTAGAAACAGCCACAAAATGAGATACATCAGTGCTCCCCAACCTTTTTATCTCCGTGGACCGGTCAACGTTTGATAATTTTACCGCGGCCCGCTGAGGGGGGGACGTTGATTGTTTATATTTTAGATTGTTTTGATTTAATAATTTTAACTTAATTGTATTTAAACATGCCTTCAGAATAAAATACAGTTACACCAAAAAATGAATATAAAGTGATTTAACATTTTAACTCACTAGAACGCTAAATCAATGAGAACCCTGAGCTTGTTTCTTTGCAACGAGACGGTTCCATCTGGGGGTAATACTCATTTTTGCTAATTTGTGGGTTAAATTTGAGCAAACGCAATATACACGTACACCAAGCACTGTTAAACATGAGAAAGTATCGGTGAACAGAGAGAAGAGCGATACACACCTTCTCTTTACCAAAGCTACAACTCCACTGCCGCTTGCAGCAGCTCAGCTCCAGACGTCAACTAAAACCGCCCCGATATCACGATATTTTGCGCATGCGCGGTATTGGTGCGGCTTTAGGTGACGTCTCTCAGCTCCCGGTTAACCTCTCGTCCTGGAAAGTCGGACAAACCCGAGAGAAATACACCACAGTAAATAAAATGGAAATAATTAGGGATGTCCCGATACCACTTTTTCAGGAGCAAGTACAAGAACTTCCCTTCATGTACTTGCCGATACCAATTACTGATACTTTTTTTTTTAAAGGAACAGTTGACTTTAAATGATCCATAGTACATAATAGTGCATAATAGTACATAACATGTAGCTGTACTATGGGTCATTTAACCACCCATTCATGTTAGCAGGTCAGAATTGTAAATCTACTGCAGTGCATTCTATATGTAGCACATATACAGTAGATATAGAATACACTGCAGCAGTAGATTCTTCTTGTTCACACAAAACACTAAGCCCTGTCCCGTCTTACTCACTGTTGCCTCGATCGCGGTGCCTCATGATTTTCCTCACGCGTGAGGATGTCGTCGGCACTGAGCTTGGAGAGGAGTTTTGCGTCACTGCTTCTCCGGTGGGCAGCTCTCTAGGTGGGGTCCTAATTTAGGTGGCCGGCGACTGCCTGGAGCGCCGCCCACCAGAGCAGTAAGTAAAAAAAAAACGGTCATGACAGTCATGTGACAGCCATAGGAAGAGTGACAGTCATGTGACAGCCATAGGAAGAGTGACAGTCATGTGACAGGAGGCAATTAATTGATTGTCAACAAAAACACACCAACTAAGGACAGAGAGAGATCACTTTATAAGCCCCTCCCCCCACATCCAGGTCACGTGTTTAGGTCGCACTCACCCTCATTGTTCCACTCCAGGTGGGTGACCTGCACCTCTCTGTGCCCCACAGCTGAGCTCAGCCCCCACTGCACAGCGTTTCCGACAACAGCCAGCTGCCGTGTCAAACCCCCATTGCCGGGCGGTGTGAGAGCGCGCACACAAGAACTCCAACCGGACTGCAGGGAGGCGGCGTCGCTGGAACTCGTGACTGACACGCCCCTGCTATCTGATTGGTCTACTCGCTGACAGCGTATCCGTCTCCCTTAAACCGGCCCCGTGGACTCGGGCACAAGGATTTTCCTCACACGCGAGCGCCGCCCACCGGAGCAGCAGTGACGCGACGCTCGGTGCTGCACAGTAAGTATTAAAAAAACACGCAATAATTTAATGTTCCTTGGGCGGCCCGGTACCATTTGATCCACGGACCGGTCCGCGGCCCGGGGGGTTGGGGACCACTGAGATACATGATGAATGTTTTAAAGATTAGGTTTTTTTTGGCGTAAGTTTTCAGAAAATGGTTTAAAGGTCGCCCCTCCAACCTCCACTTCAGTTTGTGTTGACCCCATCCAGAGGGTATGCGTCGCATGGAACGGCAATACTTTAATATGGGTTCTGAAGGATTTTTTAGGGACACTAAACCTAGGAGTTATATCCTAAAATGCATTCAGGTACCTTCAATATTAACAAAAATGTATCTTATTTGTGCATCAATTAGAACCTCAAATCATCTCTGGGTTTGTGCTGGCACTGTCCTTCCTTCTGGAAGGTAGCTACTTTTTGTTTCCCATGGTCCCTTTCTGTGTTGTAAAGTAGCCACCATTCCATGCTCACTCCCGTGATAGACTACAATCTCACGTTTAGTTTCCTAATATGTATTGAGATTGTAGTCTCATGTGAGTGAGCTTGGAGCAGTGGCTACTTTACTACACAAGCACACACACAGACCATGGGGAACAAAAGTAGCCAGTCTGCAGAAGGAAGGACAGTGTCTGCACGAATTCAGAGTATTTGAGTATCTACAGCAGGATGATACACAAATAAGCTAAATTTTTGTAATCGTTTGGTTACTTGAATACATTTTGTAAAATGTAACTCCTGGGTTTAGTGTCACTACTAGCCTTTAGTCCTATCCTCTCACAGGCAGGTAGAGTACCAGCTCCCCCTGTCCTGGCACCTGGTGTGGGTCAGTGGCCAGATTGAGTCATGTGCACTTAACCTTGTTTTGGAGCACTCCACTTTCGGATTGCCACTCATGGGCTAGTAGGGAGGCGGGCGGTACTTGTACGTCCTCCCTGAGCAATGCGCCGGTGGACCGGCTGTTTTAACAGTGGCCGGTCCGCAGGTGGTTAAGGATGACTCTTCTGCCGCATGTAGCAATCTCATTTCTTCTATCGGGGACTAGTTGTCTTAAACCTTCTAGTCTTTCTGGTCTCTGTTTGCGGGCATTAATCCTCTTTCACATGTGCAACCCATCCCTTCTGCACCTGCTGCTACTTTCAGTGGCAAGTGAGAAGATTCCTGTTGCTAAATCTGATGTGGATCCCAGAGAGCAAGGCTGACTTCTTGACTGTTCTGTGGAGGAAGATTTGTCACAGGAGCAACCTTCCAGCAGCAATAAGTTTAAATTGTCTCTAGAAGCTGTGGATAATCTTTTTAAAAGCCATCTATACTACCCTGGACATTTCTCTCTGTATAATCTGATGTATCCGAGTCTTAAAGAAAAGAGGGGTCATGTATTTTTGGTTCATAAGGTTCTTTCAGAATCTGTTTCTAGAGAATGGGCTGAAAGGAAGCATTTTTTTCTCCTCTAACCTCGTAGGTTTCCCTTAGAGGAGGATTCTGAGAAGTTGTGGAATAAATCTCCATAATTAGATGCCCCTTTTTCCAAAGTTCAAAAAATTTGGATTTGGCGCTTGAAGACATGGGGGTCTTGACGGACTCCTTTGGATAAGAGTGATGTTCTTCCTAAACGAGCTTGGGATTCGATTTTTAATTCAATAATTAGCCAGCCATCACCACTATTTGCATGGCTCACAACTTGGATTTTTTGGCTCTCGCAGCTTAAAACTCATTTGGAGGCAGGCACTTCTAGGGAAGAGCTCCTTGACCTCTCTGTATAATTAAGGTTGTAGATGCCTCAGCTGAATCTGTAAGGATATCTGGTAGGTCAGCTGCCTTAGTCAATTCATCGCATAGAGCTTTATGGCTTAAGACTTGGTCAGGCGATTCTTTCTCCAAGCTTCGTCTATGCAGTATGCTCTTCTCAGGAGATCTCTTGTTTGATAAGAAATGGCTACAGGCTAGAGTTCAGTTCACAGCCACCCTCAAGGTTCTTGGTTACAGATCTTACCAGAGATCTAGAAAAATCAGGTGCTCTATCTCATTGGGAGATTTTTTTTTTTTTTGGATCAGGTTGTTATTCCTGTTCCCCATGTGGAGCAGGGGGGAGTTTTGATCATTTCTTTTTTTTTTTTGGGGGGGTCTGCAAGCCTGCTGGGAAGTTCCGTCTGATTTCTCGACAGATGCTTGAGCGATAAGAAGTTCCTGATGGATTTGGTGTGATCCATTTTCCATGACAGTGGTTTTCTAGCAACCATAGATTTGAAGGGTGCTTATCTTGACATTAAACAATTCGGGAATGTTCTCAGTGTTTTCTTCAGCCCTTTCAGTTTAGATAGCTAGGGCTTGGAAAATGGCATGTAAAGCCCTTTTGGGCTTTACACAGCGCCAAGGATTTTCTCAAAAGTGTTGGTCGGCCTTGTCACCCTTATGTCTCAGGCAGATCACTATTGTTTTTTTAATTTCAATAACTTTTTATTGAGCATTTTCAACGTTCCCAGAGCTACCAGCTCCTTCCTAAGCCTCTCCAAAAATGGGGGAAAATTCAGCTCAGACGTAGCGCTGGGTATGGTGAGTCCCAAATATACAATGCCCGGATCAGGCCAGTGATAGTGCGTTTTGGCTTTTATGGTCTCCACATCCATCCCTAGATTCAAGATTTGAGATTTGGCAACATTTACCTTATAATATGACACAGAGGCATACAAGTGAATAACACGGGAGACTTCCCGCAGGGAAGACAGCGGATTCGATAGCATTAATAGGACATCATGCGTGAACAGGTTGATCTTGTGGGAGTGATGTGCTACTGAGATTCCAGTTATCTGCGGGTTCATTCTAATCGATTCAGCGAAGGGCTCTATGGATAAATTAAATATCAGGAGTGAAAGAGGGCACCTTCGCAAGAATAAAAATGAGCTTTGAACTTAAAAGATCTCGCCTCGAATTGGTCTGTCAAAAGCAGTCTCAATTCGAATCTCAGCTTGTTCAAGGTGGAGAGGTGTTGTGGGTCGGGGCAGGATTTGTTTTGAGTATCTAGGGACCGAATTTGGGTTAGAAGGTGGTTGATTCTCTGCTTACCTTGTCTCCGCGTCCTGGCTCCGATCCTCAGAAGGAGGCCACGCATGTAGGCCTTATGCGCATTCCATAGGTTGAGCGGGTCAAGGGAGGTTGGTGCGTTGAGCTCAAAAAATTCCTGTAGATCCTTCGTTGTCTTCAGAATGCCGAGCAAAGATACATTGTTGCGCCATACATATGTTGAGGTGTAGGGTTGGGTCTCCGAAAGGCGTATAGTGATCGCAGCGTGGTCAGACCAGGTAATGTCGTGGATAGTAGACCGCAGTACTCTGGGAAGAAGACCTCTGTCCACTGCGAATAGGTCAATCCTGGAATATGAGTTATGAGCTGATGAGTGGAATGTGAAGTCCTTTTCCGAGGCATGTTGGCATCTCCATACGTCGAACAGGTTCTCTTTATGGAGCCAGGGCTGAAGCGAGGGGAGGTTGCGGCTGGAGGGCTTGGTAGAATCTAGCTGGCGATCAGGTACAAGGTTAAAGTCTCCAGCGACTAGGAGAGAGCCTTTCTGTATGGAGGACGTTTTCTTGAGGACCTTGGTCAGAAACCATGGTTGGTGCGTGTTGGGTGCGTGTTGGGTGCGTATACGTTGACAATGGTGTAGTGCACCGAGTTGATGGAGCAAACCAAAACAATGTAACGTCCCGCCTCATCGATCACAGAGTCAAGAAGCAAGAAGGAAACAGTGTTCTGGATCGCTATCATCACTCCGGCCTTCATGCGCCGTCCGTTGGCACACAAGATGTGAGGAAATAAGTATCTGGACAGGAGAGCAGGGCTCTCCTATCTCCCCCTGGTGGTCTAGGCCTGAAAGCCGCGGCCTCGATTTTTTTCTGGGCTGCCCGAGGTGATCGATGAGGACTTGTGTGAAGCCTGGGAGGATGGTGGGCTCTGCGGCTCTCTAGGAGGCTTCTCGGGCCTGGGTAGCTCTTACCTTCAGGCCGGTGGTCATAATCCGAGTCCCGGTCCCCTCTATCAGCCAAGTGGGAGGTGATCGGCGTGGAGTGCTGCTGGCCGGCGCCATTTTGCATTTATGCCCGATGGATTGAAGAAAGCCGTCATTTTCTGCGGCCGGGCGGCGGATTTTTTCTTCCGGGACATGTCCGGACCTGCCCCTGAGATGGTCGGGGTAAGTGAGGAGATGATGCCGGGTCCCGATGCGGTGGTTGTTACGGTCCGCCGTCTGCTTGGGCACGGAGCTCGGTCTCAAGCAGCCATCCGTCCCAAGCGCTGGCCACGCCCCCCACTATTGTTTTTTTTGCTGGACAATCCTCTCATCCTAGTTCCCACCCTGAACCAGCCGGGCAAGGATATTTTAAGCCAAGAGTGGTTGAAGAGTCTGGGTTGGCTGATTTTAAACCTGGAAAAGTCCTCCTTCCTGCACAGTCGATTCATTACCTGGGGTACATCAATTCCCTGAAATAGAAGATTTATCTTCCTGAGGATAAGATTTTGAAAGTGCAGCAGCAGGTATCCCATCTTCAGACTGCTCTGCCTTTGTGCCTCAGGGACACCATCTTGGTTGTGAGTCTAATGACCTCCTTTATCCCAGTGGCATCAGCCACCACTCCAGTCTTTTCTTCTGCAGTCTTGGGATCACTCTCGGGAGTAGCTGTATCACAGAATTATTCTTCCCTGCTAGGATCCTGCACACTTGGGTAGGGATGCACTGATATATCGGCCGCCGAAACATATCAGCCGAAAATGTCACTTTTGGCTAAATGCCGATACATCCGTGATTTCTTTCCTCCCCGCTGGGCGCTGCTCTGTGTCCCAGCGAGGAGGAGAGAAAGTGACAGCCGGCCGAGCGCTGTGAGCGGCCGGTGTCTCTCTAACACCGCTCAGCCGCCTATCGCAGTGCAGCAGAGCGGTGTGGGGGCGGAGACAGCGCTGTCACAGGAGGCTAGGCTTTCCTCTTGCACCGCTCACTCAGACTCCTGTGACAGTGTGTGTCAGAGAGGAGAGCAGGCTACAAACACTCAGCGATCAGTGGTCGCTGAGTGTATTGTACATAATTGAGGATGGTTAATATAACAATTATGGATGGGAGTGATCTATATCCACTCCTGTTCATTCATAATTTAATAAAAACATTATCGGTTTCGGCCTGACAATTTTTTCTATTCGGTTTTTAAATTTCTATTTCGGTGCACCTCTACTTTTTGGTGGTGGTGAGTCCATTCCCACCTTGTGAGGGCACAGCTGTGGTCTCTGCCCTCAGCCAGTAAGCTCACTACAGACCTAAGTGCTTGAAGTTAGGGTGCTCACCTAGGGGTGCTGGTAGCTTAGGGTCGTTGGTCTTGAAAGGAGTCCAGATAGTTATCAAAACTGGAGAGACTTTATGCTCTAATATTTAGGGTTACTGGGGTGAGAGTCCCACGAGATCCCCAATATGTGTTGCTGAATTGCCTGATTCCAGGACTGTCTAAAGCTTTGGATAAATTAATTAGTTTCTTTTTGTTGGCAGCCAAAATAACCATAGCTAGGGCTTGGAAAACGCCAACAATTCCATTCCACTCGGTTAAACAAAAAATGTTGTGGATTATGGTCCATGAGAAACTTTGTCCCCCTACTAGACTATGCTAATGTGGAAGAATCTGAAATGCAATTGTATGCTATACTGACTGTGCATCATGTGCTATTTTATAGTTTTATTCTACTTTTGGAAAATTAATAAAATACTTTGAAAGTTAAAAACTGGAGAGACTTGGAGGCAGTGTGGAGAGAGTTTAATCAATTTCAGGAGGCTCTGAGGGGGCTCCACCATCTGGTGTTATCGGACAATTCCACAGCCGTGGCTTACATAAACAGGCAGGGAGCCCATCCTTTTCCGGTTCTCTTTGAAGATCTTAGCCTGGGTATTTAGCTGCCTCCTCTGCTACCCATTTGAAGGACACCCAGAATCTGGTGGTAGATTTTTTTTAATTTGTTTTTTTGAGTCAAACGCAGATCTGAGCGTAGGACTGGTCTCTCCATCCGTAAATGTTCAGGGAGAATGTTTCATTTTGGGGTCCTCCCAAGATGGACCCGATTGCCTCTCAGGTCAATACCAAGGTGGAGGTCTTCTCCCTCAGCACTTGAGACGGGGCCTTGGGGCTGGGTGCTTTGTCCAATCCTTGGAAGCTCAGTCTTTGTTATGCCTTTCCTCCATTCAGACTCCTTCCGCATATGCTTCAGAAGTTGTTCTAGAGAACCAGTCTGACTGCACCTTACTGACCCAGAAGACCATGGTTTTCGACCCTCTTGTCTATGGTCCACACCCCTTCCTGGTTTCTTTTCCATTGACCAAATCTGGTATCACAGGGTCCAGTTTGGCATCTGTGAAGACACGGTCATCAGTTTATTTGCTGTGTGTATTGGTGTTGTTTTTAAAAAAATCTATCAAGACTGTCAGCGACACCCCCCCCTTATGTTAGCTCTCTTTGTATTCCCAAAGAGCTCAGGACAATGATATTCTCCTGCATCTGGCCAGACTCCTGTTATGGCTGTCTGGAGCTCTTTAGCAGCTGGACCCCTGTGGGTTGTGCAGTCAGAATGTCTGGGGAGGGCAGGGTGTACGTGATGGGCTTATAATCTTTTCTGATCACCTCTGCCCCACACCCATAATCCCCCTGAAGCTCCTGGGAGAGATGGGGGGCCAACCCCATTTCTTCGTCACCAGCTTCAGACATGGGGGTTATTATAGATTTGAATGCAGAGAAACCGCTGTCCCATGCCCTCCCAGCTGAAGAGCTAGCAACAGGGCAGACTGCTGCTGGCCTTTGCCTTGAACCTACAGTGGCTCCGTGGAACCAGGGAGTAGAGGTGGCAGACCTTTCTCCCCAGCGGCAGATCAGCAGTCTGGGAGGGAAGTTGTTCATCCTCTCTCCCCAGCAGCATTTTGGAATGCAGGGAGAGGAGGAAGCTGTCCTCACACCCCAACAGCAAGCCAGAACTGAGGATGTGGTTTCCCCAGCAGAGGTGCTGGCACCAGGGTACAGCCTATGCCTCGCACTGTTGACTGTTCCAACCTTCATGGGCAGGGCAGCCATCAGGAATTTTGGGGCCCCTTACCTGTGTTACCTTTTAGGCCTGGCCCCCCCTCCCCCCGCCACCACCATTGCCGCATGGTCACGGGTCGCCCACTCTGCTCACACATACACAATGCCCCGTGCACGTTTTTATTCGAATGCAGATGGTGGCGGCAGGGGTTTGGTTTAAATTTTTTTTATTAATTTTTTTACTTTGTTTTTACTTAATTTTTTTACTTATCGCCTTTTTATTTTTTACATTTTTATGTATTTACATTTTTAATTTGATTTTTTTACTATTTTTTTCACTTGACTTCCCTGATATTACACAGGAGCCCAGCAACACATTATACAGCAATGCCGAATGACAACCAGCTATAGAGGACTAAAAGTCCAGCTATACATTATACAGGAATGCAGAATAGTATTATCCTGCATTGATGTATGATGTATTGCTGGGATCTGTAGTCCTCAATAGCTGGTTGCCATTCGACATTTGCTTTATAATGTATTGCTGGGATTTGTAGTCCTCTATAACTGTAGCTATTATTATAATACCATCAGCTGTAGAGGACTACAAATCCAAGCAATAAACCATACACCAATGCAGAATAATAGGAAGCTACATACTCTGTGCTGATCCGGGGTGACTATCTGATGTCTCCAGCAGAGGGTCTGTGCAGAAGGCTGTGCAGGGTCTCAGGAGGGCTGCGCTGGGTCTCAGGAGGAGGGCTGTAAAGAGTCAGGAGTAGGAGTGTGAAAGGTTTTAGAAGGGCTTTGTAGAGTCTAAGGAGGGCTGTGTGGGGTCTCAGGAGAGTGTTGGTGTGGTGCAATCGGAAAAAACATTGCATGCAATTGCACCTCAGTGGACCTCAGTGGCTTTGTGGTAGCATGAATTACACTGTGTGGGGATGGTCAATTTAAGTGGTAAAGTGTGTTCATGTCATGGGACCGTGAGATGAGGGTAGGTGGATGGTGTGAATGTTGAAAATGTATTTTCTTTAACTACCCCCC
>NW_017307476.1:389221-431145 GCF_000935625.1 Nanorana parkeri | reverse complement strand
GTTGAAAATGTATTTTCTTTAACTACCCCCCGGCCGGCCGGGAACTCTCTAGATCTGAGTGGGTGTCTTTAGATATCTGCTCAGCCACAACCACTCGCGCAAGCGGGAAAAATGCCTAAATTTAAAAACAAGCCGCGATGCCTGTCAACATACAAGCAATCCGCTGGTTATAGAGCTGGCGGATCGCTTGTATGGGGTGCCGATCATGTGTGTCCCCTCCCTCCCACTGTTACACAGGTCCCGAGCTCTGCTGGTCCTGGTGCGAGCCTGGGACCAGCATAGTGGCTCTGACAGGGGATTCGAGGGAGATCTCCCTCCGGTCCCCTCTCCGCTGTCAGAATGCGGCAGTGATGAATATTTCTTCACTTCCACATTTTTGTGTCACTCTCCAGCATCAGATGCTGGAGAGAACCTGATGAAGCAGACCTCTGTTTCATCAGCTTCTCTGGGGGTCCTAGGTGACAGGGGTCTTGGAGACCCCTGATGTCTCCATAAAGAGGACCTGTCACATATCTTTGCTATCACATATGGGGTTTTCTTAGCCCCCTGTGTGATGGCAATAAAGTTAAGTGAAAACAAATTAGAAAAGAAAATTAAAGTTTCCCCCAAAAATATTTAAAGTCACACATAAAAAATTATTAAAAAAAAACCTTTTTTTTAAAGTCCCCACCCATACATATACGCATATAACATGCGTTGGGTGTGCATCTGTGCGAAATCGATTGCGCCCATGTTGGTGGGTGCGCGCAATTTGAAAGCTTGACATGCTTGATGTCTATTTACCCGACGTGACCCCGTCTTTTATATTTTACCAAAAAATTGGGCAGTAATAATTGTATTATAACATAATGTAAAAAAAAAAAATTAAAGTCCCAAAATGTTTGGTAATTTTTTTCCTTTAATATAGTAAAAAATAAAAACCACAGTGGTGATTAAATACCACCATAAGAAAGCTCTATCTGTCCCCAAAAAATGATACAAAATTAATTTTAGGGCTGGTAATGATTTAAAATTTTCCTGTTCGATTAATCGAATTTTTAAAAAATCGATTAATTTCGATTAACGCACATACAGATCCAACTACATTGGCCTATACACATACAGCACAGCAATGAAGTAATACAATGATGGCAGATAGCACAGGAAGCAATAGCTTCTTTGCTATCTGCAAAATTGTTTTTTTTTTTTTTTTAGTATTCTGCCAGTTGCAGTTGTCAGAATAAAAAAATAAAAGGCATAAGAATGCTTAGCTAGATTCCTATTGGCTATTTCACTTTGCAATAGCCTATAGCAAACTAGCTGTTTCATCCACCCCTTCTGCTTTCAATCACCAGAAGAGGACCTGATAGAAAAATTCAGGTCCCCCTCTGCTGATTGACAGCAGCAGTGGGCGGGTGCATTAGCTAGTTTGCTATTGGCTATTGCAAAGTGCAATAGCCAATAGGAATCTAGCTATGCAATTGTATGCCTTTTTTTTTCTCTTTTCTGACTGACGGTCAGGCCGCGGCTCCCGATGTCAGAAAAGAAAAAAAAAAACGATCGCAGGGAAAGGTTTAATCTGCTCGATTGAGCAGATTAAACCTTTCCGGTAAAAAGTGTTTCTCTCCCGGGCGGCCGGGAGAGTTAGGATGTGTACTCACCGGTCCATCGGGTAACGAATGGAAGGGGGAGGAGTCCAGTGACGTCACGGACATCGATGTCACCGGACTCCTCCCCTTTCCCTTCGTTAGCCGACAGAGCAACTTGTGGAAGGGGGGAGGAGTCCGGTGACGTCGTGGACATCGACGGAAGACCCGGAAGCCGGCGGAGAGGTGAGTACGGATCAAAAGAACTTTGATCGATCAAAATAATTTTGAACGATCAAAAAATTAACGATTAATCGAGGGATTAATCGTTAATTTCCACAGCCCTAATTAATTTCAGTACAGCGTTGCATGACGGAATAAACGTCAGTCAAAGTACCGCAGCGCTGAATACTGAAAAATGGCCTGGATAGGAAGGGGGCGTAACACCTCGGTCAGGAAATGGTTAAACGTGATTTAGTGGGTATGGAATGCGCTGTGACATCATGATGGGCAAACGGTCATATTGTGTTTTTTGTTTTTATTTTTTTATGTTGTAGGGTGTGTAATAAAGTTAGGGTTAGAAGTTAAAAGTGAAGAATTTTTTTTATTCCTGAAAAAAATGTTGTAGTATAGTTGTGTAAAATGAAATGTCTGCTCATAATAAGATGTCTCAAGATGGCAGCGGGTAGACGTGCACGTTGGAGAGCACGCTGAGAGCTCCGGAGTCTAACCCAGGAGAATGCTAATCAGTAGATAAGAGACGAAGGAGGATCAGCTCTGACAGCCCTGCATAGCCCCAGCTAACAAGGAATGAACAACGAAACTGAAACTAAACTGATACGAGGTGGTGGGGGACAAGAGAGGGAGAGGAGACAGCTGCCAGTGAGACAAACTGCAGGAGATAAGTAATCCATATTAACCCTTTACAACCTATTGCTGTGGACCATGGAGCATTTACAATTATCAGCATTTCCGGCGAGAGGTGGACGGGACATAGAAGGTTTTTTTGTGAAAAATACTGAGTCTGCTGAAACTGAGTTTACCTCGACGGGGAGCAGAGGAGGACGGATAGAAATTCACAGGGGGGTTCCCTTCCAGTCTCCCCTGTGGATTCAGATCGCTCAGAGAGAATGAGTGGAGCTGGGGAACTGTCACAGATCTCGCAGGGGCTAAATGAACGCTTGGCGGAGCTGCCAACAAAAAAGGACATTGAGATGATGTTTAGTAAAGCGGGAAAGGAAAATAAGGAGGCTATGCAGGAATTGCACGAAACTATGCAGCAGTTTAATAGTCAAATGGAGGGGATTGAGTCCTCAGTGGGTCAGTGTTTTGCAATAATACCAGAAATGCAAATTATTCTACAACAGCAACAGGATACTATGCAGCTACTACGTTCACAGATCGATGACCTGGAAGACCGCTGTAGGCGGAACAATATCCGCATAAGAGGAATACGAGAGGTTGTTGAGGGGGAAAAACTGAAGATGGTGGTCCTGGAAATATTGAACAAACTGTTGGGGAAATTGGAACTAAAAGATATGGAGATAGACATGCTGCATAGGATTCCAGGTATCCGTAAGTCGAATGCTATCTACCCAAGAGATGTGCTGTGTAGGATACACTTCTATAGTTTGAAGGAGAAAATAATGCTTAAAGCGCAGAAGTACGGGACACTGGACTATGAAGGAGCCAATATAGAAATCTTTCCTGACCTCTCCAAGCGTACATTAGACAAACGAAGGGCCCTGAGACCTTTGACCAAAATCCTAAGGGAAAAAAATATAGATGGGGATTCCCATTTTGTTTATTGGTACAAAAGGACGGTAAAATTGTCGAGTTTCGCACCCCGGCGGATTTAGACTCGTTTGTGAAAAAAATTAGATATCGAGATGGTTGAGTTGGGACAATGGCCCGATCCACCAATAGGTGCACTCGCGAAGATACGGTATCAAGATCAATGGACAAAGGTCCCTCCTAATACTTGCATGATTTTAATAATGATGGTGATAATTGACAACAATAATAATACTATTAATAATAACTGATGCTTGAAATGGGGGTGGGGATTAAAAATTGAGTAGTGCACTGAAGAACACATAAAGACACATTGAGGGGAAGTAGAAAGACACATTGAGGGGAAGTATGCAGTATCAGTGAGAAGGGGGGATAGTGTTGGGGTTTATTGAGACAAAGGGAAAAAATGTATTTTTTTTTTTGTAGGGCTGGTAATGATTAAAATTTTCGTGTTCGATTAATCAAAATGTTTTTAAATCGATTAATCGATTAATTTCGATTAATTATAACGCACATACAGATCCAACTACATTGGCCTATACACATACAGCACAGCAATGAAGTAATAAAATGAACTAGGATCACACTAATCCAGCACGTTATTAATCTCACGTGCCCTACTCAATATGGCCGCCGCTTCAGTGGGGCAACTCAGAATAATAACGTGCTGGATTAGTGTGATCCTAGTTCATTTTATTACTTCATTGCTGTGCTGTATGTGTACAGGCCAATGCCTTGGCTGGCGCTCGTGCAGAAAGTTTCTTCGGCAAAGTCACCGGCCCAAGTGGCTCCGTCTGCTCACGACGTCACAGGACTCCTCCCCCCTTCCCTTCGTTAGCCGACGGAGCCACTTGGGGAAAGGGGGAGGAGTCGATATCCGTGACGTCACCGGATCGCCGACCGGACTGGAAGCCGGCGGAGAGGTGAGTGTTTTCATTAGCGATCAAAATAATTTGAATCGATCAAAAAGTTTAACGATTAATCGAGAAATTAATCTTTAATTTCCACAGCCCTAATTTTTCTTTTGTGTGCGTTTTTTTTGTGGGCGTTTGTTTTCTTCATATCTTTGGAAAGGCCATCACATATCCCCTCTATAGGCAATGAACCCCAGCAGGTACCCTCCTAAGGGGGTCGCTGAGGTACAAAGGCCGGGAATTTTTTTCCGATAAGCCTAAAGGGGATAATTGTTTTGTCTGGGTATTTTTTTTGTTGTTTTTTTTTTTTCTGTTGGTGTTCTTTATTTTTTTGTATTGTTTTTTTGGTCCTCTTTGTCTTTTTTCTTCCTTTTCTTTTTTCTTAGTTTATTCTTTGAGTCCACATGGGGTGGTCCAACATCTGCAAACCTGCTCATCTCGGGGAGTGGTGAGCTATACCTGTGCTGCCTTATTTTGTGCTTTGACCTTAAACTGGGGTTATGATGACTACACATAGACCATTGATACTTGCTTCCCACAATGTTCGGGGTCTAAATTCTCCAGCGAAGAGAAAAATGGCATTTCAATATTACCACTCTCAGCGAGTGGACCTTCTCTTCCTTCAGGAAACTCATTTCCCGATATCTTATCAACCTGCCTTTCTTAACAAATACTATCCTCAGTTTTTCCTGAGCAATGCCTCCGACAAGACTAGAGGGGTTGCCATTTGCCTTGCAAAAAATGTCTCATTTCGCTCGTTGCTGGAGATAGGAGACCCCGAGGGACGATATTTATTATTGAACGGACATTTAAACGACACCTTAGTTACACTCTGTCCTATTATGCCCCCAACTCGGCCCAAGTTCCGTTTTTTACTTATATGCTAAAAACCTTACTACCTCATTTTGAAGGCGCAGTGATCTGTGCAGGAAATTCTAATCTTGCCCTGGACAGTAATTTGGATAGGTATTATACTGGAGTATATAGACCTAGACGTCCCCAGAAAGCTGGTACGCGCCTTGCAAAACTGCTGTATTTTCATTCTCTAATAGACATATGGAGGGAAATGAACCCTGCGGTGAAGGACTACACGCATTTTTCCTCAGCACATCATAGTTATGCTAGGATAGATCACTTCTTTGTCTCCGTTTCTCTTGTGCCTCTGGTTGCCTCCTCCACCATTAGGGAGACGGCATGTCCAGACCACTCTTTGGTGTTGATGGGACTCACTACACTATCACTAGCTGCTAAACCTTTCTGTTGGCGTTTGAATGAATCTCTATTGGGGGAGGCGGCAGTACAGGGTGAGGTCCATTCATACTTGGAATCCTGTTTTGTTATCAATGCCACACCTGATATGTCCCCTACTATTGTATGGGCGGCCCATAAGGCGACAATTCGAGGCCGACTAATGGAATTGGCTACCAGAATAAAGAAGAGGGCAACCAGACGCATAAATGAGCTGGGCATGGAACTTCAATGTTTATCTCGGGCTCATAAGCAGACTCAGTCATTAGATCTTTTGAAATCCCTGTATAAAACTAGATTAGAATTGAACTTGTTACTATCTACTAAAGCTGAAAAAAGTCTTCGATGGTCAGATAACAAATATTATGTCCATAAAGACAAAATTGGTACCCTCTTAGCCACTAAACTATCCCCTAAACCAAGAGTTTACACGTTCCCTAAAATTCGATGTACCTCTGGTGCATACTCATTACATCCAGCAACTGTTCTTCAGGAATTTCACTTGTTTTCACTAAACTTATCAGGATAACACTCCAGTTTCATCTGATTTAATTGAGATAATTTCTCAGTGAGGTTCACCTTCCATTGGATCCATTCATTGGATCATTCCATGATTATGGAAGCACCCATCTCGGCACTGGAAATTAAACAAGCTATCAAGCAGGCAAAATTGTCATCGGCTCCGGGTCCGGAAGGACTGCCTGCCTTATATTCTACAGACAATTGTTACACTTTTTAGGTTCTTTGAAAACACCTAACGTGATGTCTCCCTTTAGAACAACCTACGAACATTGGTGTCTTGGAGCCGGGGGCCAGAGGAGGGGGAGTTTCGCTGCTCTATTCCCTCCTGGTAGAATCTGAAAGTAAATTACCCTATATGTTAGCTTGGGAACAAGACCTGGAAAAGGTTATTCCTCTAGGTGTCTGGCATCAATGTTGTTCCCGTGTGTCATCTGGTTTACTTAATATTTCACTAATAGAAGCTAATTATAAGGTTTTATCTAGGTGGTATATGGTTCCTGCCAGACTAGCGAGAATATACCCAGAGGTTTCTCCTCATTGTTTTAGGGGATGTGCACACTCGGGCACGATATTTCATATATGGTGGGAATGCCCCAAATTGAGACCTTTTTGAAACCGGCTTTATGCTCTAATATTTAGGGTTACTGGGGTGAGAGTCCCACGAGATCCCTAATATGTGTTGCTGAATTGCCCGATTCCAGGACTGTCTAAAGCTTTGGATAAATTACTTACTTTTTGTTGGCAGCCAAAATACCCATAGCTAGGGCTTGGAAAACGCCAACAATTCCATTCCACTTGGTTAAACAAAAAATGTCGTGGATTATGGTCCAAGAGAAACTTCACAGCATCCTCCAAGATACTAAAAAAAGCTTTGAATTGACCTGGACCCCCTGGTTGTTATATACAGGGGTGCTGGAAACCGGGTAATTTTCATTGTACAACTTTTCTGGAATTTTTCTCTGGGGACTGTGTTTAATGTTTAAGTAGATGTTTTTTTCTTTTTTTTCTTTATGCTCGCACACGTGAGCTGTTTAGTACATTGATGTTGGACACAAAGTCTTCTATTTATACAGATATGGAGGAGATCATAACAAATGTTTGCTGCAGACATAGGCAGATCCCTATGCCAGCTATTCCTCTCAGACTGTTTTGATTTTTGTTTTTGCTGATGGGGGATGAATTGGCAAGAATAGGGTGATCTGTTTTACAGAACTATTATATATTGTGTGTATGGCTTCTAGTGATCCCCTCCTACTACTGGACTATGCTAATGTGGAAGAATCTGAAATGCAATTGTATGCTATACTGATTGTGCATCATGTGCTATTTTATTATACTTTGGAAAATTAATAAAATACTGAAAGAAATGTCTGTGGGCAGGATTATGCGGCATAAATGCAGCATGTGTGAGGGCTGTGACATATGGAAATAGTGGTTGATGGTGTAGAAACCTTTTAGGCCTCATTCACATTGCATTAGGTTGGGCCATCCACATCAGTACGGTGTGCACGGCCGCATCGGTAGTTCCCGGGACAGGTACTGCGTGTGATTGCACACAGCAGACTGTTGTTCCCTGTGGGAGGATGCGGCCGTACGCTGGCATGCACACCCGTACTCAGACGCAGACACAATGGATCCCGGACACCCAGACCTGCACGGTTGTGCAGTTTGGCTGTGCGCATGACAGACTCCCTCCCATAGAAAACAACTGGTTGCTAAACACAGCACCTCTCCCTCCCAGGAACGGCCCGATACGGGCATGCACTCCGAATGAACGTACACCCCGAGTTAACGCAGTGTGAATGAGACCTTATAGGAATGCTAAGTGAGTTTTCGTTATTGTGCTGGTGTACATATGACTGAGAAATGACAGTGGAGAGTATAGAGCATATGAGTGAGGCACATTGTGTAGAATGAGCTGACAACTCCCCCCATTCTGCTCTGTTATATTGAGGCACTGTGGTGTGCTGAAGGTGTTAAGACACACACGCTATCTCTCTCCTCACCCCCCTTCCCAAGCTCGGGAGCAGGAGGCAGATCAAAGACACATGACAAACGATCCTGTATACAGGACATTGCACACAGCAGTAAGGAGGACTTACTATGAGGAGATCTGGAGATGGGACATTGCAGAGCTGACAGCCAACACAGCGTGACCTCAGCAGCTCGAAAGTCGGCACTCAGAGAAGAGGGGGAGGGGCCTGACAATTGCACAGGACGGAGCTCCTTCACTCTTGTCTATATCAGGAAGTTTGTATGCTGCGTCTGATCTGATTTTTCCACCCTGCTCACCAGTGCCCTCAGGCTGCTTGTGTTGCCTGTATACTAACGCTGGCCCTGGGCATGCACCTAGCTCCATCATTTTTGTCCGTTGGTCTCTCAGTGTCCGTCGGTCTCTCTCTCTCTCCCCCCCTACTCTGAGGGAAGGAGGAGGGGGGAAAGAGTGAGACACAGACTGACCATGTTGAGAGGAGGGAGGGAAGCATGAGAGAGACCCACCGACCGATGCTAAGAAGCTCTCAGCGTCGGTCGATGTGTCTCTCCCCTCCCGCGTCTATATCGCAACCCCCACCATCCCCGGGACCTCTGTCTGCTGGGAAACACTTACTTTTCCCCTCCAGGCAGGCGGCAGCAGACATGCTCCTCTTCAACCATGATCTCCGGTGCTTCTGCCCAGGGAAAGTTAGCTCCGCCCCCTGTAAACACTTTGTAGGAAGGTACCAACAGCGCAGGGTGGGCCCAGGCAAATGGTACTATTAAGTCTATAGGGAAAATTATAGCTTGAAGCCCGGGCCACCCTGGCCGCCGGGGCCCCTAACAATGGTACTGGCCGCACCCCCCTGACAGCGGCCCTGTTCATGGGAGAACAGGAAGCCAGCTTCTCTTCCAGCACGTGGCTTTGGTGTCCAGGAGAAGATACCAGCTTTACTTCTCCCCAGAGGCAGCATGTTTTTCAGAAAGGCACAGACAACATCTCTCTCCAGCAGCAGAGGCAGGAGGTCCTTTTGGATGGAATATGTGGATTTATGCTGCCCAACTAACGCAGGTCCAGATCAGCTGGGGGACTGGGACCTAATTAGTCTACCTTTTTTAGGGGGGGGGGAGAAATGTCTTGGAACCTACCATGACCTGGGCTCCTGGAGGGGCCTCGGGACCAGCCTCCTTCCCAGCGACTATGGACCTAGGTCTGTGAAGACGCCCCTTGTTTGGTTGAGCCTGCTGTCCGGGGACAATGGGCGGCTGTTGCGGTGGAGCCTGGCTCTACAGCCGTTAAATTTCACAATCCAATACCGGCTCGGGAAACTCAATGCTAATGGCGACGGATTATCTCACCAAACAGAACTGGAAGGGTGACTGTAACATCATGGACATCCCCAAGTGGACCCGTAGAGGGTCTCACCGTGTCTGCCATCCTTTAACTTGACCATGCCTTCACATAGCTCCCCCATCAGTTTTATGGGTTGTGTGTAATTGGTGTTGGGTTATTTTTTTAAAGTATGTTATACTGTGTAACCTGTTTATCAAAAGAATGCCATCACCCTTCCCCTCTGTTAGCTCTCTTTGTATTCCTAAGGAGCTCAGGACAATGACATCCTCCTACGTCTGGCCAGACTCCTGCTATGGCTGTCTGGAGCTCCTTAGCAGCTGGACCCCTGCGGGGTTGTACAGTCAGAATGTCTGGTGAGGACAGGGTATATGTGATGGGATTATAATCTTATCTGATCACCTTGTGTATAAAAGGTTGCACAGTTGCTCAAAAAATCAGTTTGTTTCACCCTACACTCGGCTTCAACTAGTGACTGGGGAAACTGGGAGTTAAAGATCACTTGGTTGCAGCATCTCCTCCGCAAAAGGTTGGCTATTTAAGACGGGACAGCCGAGCTCCAAGCTCGCTCCTGCGATGGGACTACAATATTCATATAAATTAGTAAACTAAATGTGAGATTGTAGTCAATCACAAGACTGAGCTTGGAGTGGTGGCTATTTGACAACACACACGGGGACCATGGGGCATAAAAGCAACCACCCTTCATAAGATAGGACAGTGTCAACATGAATTCAGAGATTCTTTTTGAGCATCTACACCTCAGTGATGCAGGCATAGACTGTTTTGTTTTTGTTAATAGGATACTTGAATGTCTTTTTAAGAATTAACTCCTGAGTTTAGTGTGGCTTTAATGTCAGCTCTTGGTGTGTTTATGGGTAGATCCTTGTCTTTGGGCCCCTTGAGCATTATGTTCCCCAAGTCCATTGCTTCGGCTAGGCCTATTCGTTTGAAAGCTTGTCCCAAAGTGTTGCAGGGGCTCACTAGAGCACCTTTCAAACCTATCCCCTTAGGTCCTTGACCTTAAACTTTTGGTGGCTATTACCTCGGTTCACCGAGTTAGTAATATCCAAGCTTTTTCTGTTCAACTTTTTTTTTCTCGGTTTTTGGTGATCGGGTCATGGTTTTATTATTATTTTCACCAATAAAATTGGACTGGAAGTCCTCACTGGATGAACTGCTGTGGAGTTGAGTGAAATGTCCAGGAGCTCTTCTATGCGCAGCGTCACCCTACTTATAGCTAAACGCGTTTTCGGGGAACTCCCCATTCTTCAGAGCTCTGAAGGGGAAGTTCCCCAGAAACGCATTTAGCTAGAGGTAGTGACTCTGCGCATAGCAGAGCTCCTGGACATTTCACTCATCTCCACAGCAGTTCATCTAGTGAGGAGATTTGATATTTTTCTTGCTACGCTTGTGAATATATTGTGTGTCATTATTATTTTCACCAATTAAAAGGATTACTGCACCAGGTCAGGCGCCCGGTTTTTTCTTTTCTTTCCTATGCAGTCTTCAGGATCCCTTATCTTTTACGGTCGGCTGTGATGGATTCCAATTAACTCTTTGCACCACAGGAGTGCTCCTTTTGGTTGTGTATTTTTGGCACTGGTCATGTCATTTTTGTGGCTTGGGAATTAACTATTCCAGATGCATACAAGATTTTGACAGTTCTTTCTCCTAGTTTTGCTAATGCAATTTCTACTAGAGCTTAATCCTCAACTTGGGCTGAGAATTCCAGTGTCAGTTCACAGCACTTCTGCAGAGCCGCTAAGTGGTCAAGCTTTTCAACTTTTATCTGTCATTATTGCTTGGACCTTCTAGAACAGGGGGTGCCCATTAGGTAGATCGCAGAGCAAAAAACTGGTAGATCGCGATCAGCTCACTGACCTGTGTCCTGTCCTCGTGCGGCTGAATGTGTCAGACGCTGCAGACGGGAAGTAGAGAGGAGAGGCCACTTGGGAAGCTGCTGCAGTGAAGGTAAGAAGAGAGAGACAGCAGAGAAAGTGAAAGACGACAGCAGAGAGAGAGAGGAAAGAGACAGCAGATAGAAACAGAGGAGACGGCGCTAGGAGAGAGAAGAGAGGGCCGGTTCACACCACAAAGTCTGCGTTCCGGAGTGTTCGGCCTCTAGAACGCATTGGAATGCAATCCGGCCGGCTCCCTACGTTCAGGGGTCGGAGGGGGCGTGGTGGTGCATTGAAGTCAATGGCAACGCAGCCACACCCCCCGCCCTCAGTGTGATCGCCCGCACTTGGAAAACAGGCACATTAATGCCTGCGTTCCGGTCCAGCGCGGTCTGAAAAATTATGCAAAAATGCAGCATTTTTGCAGATCGCACTGGACTGGAACACAGGCATTAATGTGTCTGCATTCCGGGTATGGGCGATTGTACTGCGGGCGTGGCTGCTGTGCCATAACTTCAATGCACTGCCATGCCACCTCCCTCCCCTGAATGCAGGTGTTTCTTCGTTGGTAGATCTCATTGAGCTCGTCATTTGAAAAGTAGATCTCCAGACGAAAAATTGTGGGCGCCCCTGTTCGAGAAAGTCTAATAGGGGTAAGATAAGTGCAATGGAGGATATATAAATGTGTAAGTTTGTCAGAGTATTGTAAAGAAATCAGTTTGTCTCAATAATGCCTGTTCCCATTCCTTTCCGGTTATATCGGCCACATCTGACTCCCAGGTTGATTTTTTTTTTTTTTGCCAGACAGACCTGGAATTACCGTAGGTTTGAAGTACCTTGTATATCGAGGAAAACAATTTATAGGAGCCAGGGGCAGAAAGGACATTTATAAGGGAAAGTGCAGAGGGGGAAAAAAAAGAGATGAACTTGAGCAGCGTGGCACAATTGCAAATAACGAAACAACATATGGTTGGGTAAATTCAATTCCGTTTGTAAGCTAGAAAAGGAACGTATAGACCCTTCTCTAATATGTCCCAGGCACATTACACCCCTGGCAATCCACGCCCCTACATCAGGAACTGTGGTAAATTCAGGGAGTAGAGAGTTATTCCATATAGGCATGTGGTTGTAAAAAATCGTGGGATTTTCATACCACTGAGTCGAAGACTCTGCTACAAAACGTGATCTGAGTTGGGATTTGGCAAAATACCCCCTACGCCATGTAAAATCAAATTATATGGGCTCCAGTAGACTAATACCGGTATAGGTAGGAGATGGCAAACTCCTGGATGATTCCGACGTGGCCCAGTGGTATAGATAAGACAACTGCGAGGCAAGGTAGTACAAATAAAAAAACAGGGAATGCTAGTCCTCTACTAGTCAAGGAATAGCACACTGTCTCTCAATTAAGCTTTTGTTTCCCCTTACCCCAAAGGAAGGGTCTTAAGATGGTGTCTAGAATTTTAACCCCTTCATGACTGAGCTTGTTTTTAGTTTCTGTTCGTAAATGACTGACACACTTTTGACTTTTTTTGCTTTGTGATTGTTCCACGTCAGTAATATACTTTCTTAAAAAGTGCACCCACACATATTATATATTGTTTTTTAGAGGACAGATAGTGCTATATATTTATATCACATATGTGTGTCTAACGTCTCACTTAGGAAAAATTAAATATAAAAAAAGAGGAAAAATTAAAAAAAAAACACTTTTTTCTTAGTTTTGATTTTGTAGTATTTTTTTACAAAACCAGCACAGCTAAAAACAAAATGCAATAAATACATTCATTTATTTGTCCCTTATTTTTTTTACTTTATTTTTTTTTTTACACTTTTCACTTTTTTAAAAAAAACTTTAAAATGTTTTATTTATTTAATTATATCAAGCAGTCATTGTGAATTAATCTCACTATTACCGCTGGATAAATTTAACTAATGGATGCCTCTATACTGAGGCATCCATTAATGAATGGTAACCGCTGATTCTCAGCGGCTACCAGCCTTCTAGTGCTGCAAATAACTTGTCACGTACAGTGTACGTGACGAGTCATTTGGTCCCTTTGTGGCGGGACGTACAGTGTACGTCTCCCGTCATGAGGGGGTTAAACAATTTGAACGGGATATAAACGTTTATGCAATAGTACATAGAGAATCTTGGGAAGAAGCACCATTTTAACAAGATTCACTCTACCATGACACCAAGGGGCAACGTGACCAAATTTTAGTTTTCGGCTTAACTAAGTGAAGAAGGGGTTCAAAATTTAATTTAACAAAGTCAGATAAGGATCTACAGTGATAAATAATTTTTGAACCCCTGCAGACTTTGTAAATTTGCCCACTTACAAGGAAATGAAAGGTCCTATATTTTTTATTATTGGTGTATTTTAAATGATAGTGACAGACTAACCAGTGAATGGGGTGAAGCAAAACAGCAGCTACACCAGCATATGGCACAGCATAGAAGAGCCAAACCCTCTGGTCAGGATTTAGCAGTGTACCTACATCTAAAGGTAAAAGGTCACTCCTTTTTGAAGACAGTCAAGTACGCATCCTAGACAGGGAGGAGGACTGGTTTAAAAGAGTTATGAAAGAGGCCATTTATGTAAAAATGGAGAACCAAGCTTGAATAGAGGTTGGGAGTGAGACATATACTGTTGTTTTAACACCTCTCTCTGGGCAGGTTAATAACACCTCCTAGCTCCAATTAGGCAAATGCAATCAACATCTGGTTGCCACTAACAGATTATGTGCATTGGAGCAACATTCACCATATTTATTCCCAGATACATTTTGTACAAGTCATTCTAAATTGAGAAAGCTGGTCGGATGTCCAGTGAAACGTCTTCAAGAAAAATACAGCAAGTCCAGTTGCCTTGACTTATTTTTTACAAATGTAAAAAAGAGTGGACCAAAATCACTCCTGAGATGTGTGCAAACCTGGTAACCAACTACAAGAAAAGTGTTACTTCTGTTCTTGCCAAATAGGGGTTCTCAACCAAGTGCCAAGTCATGTTTTGCTTGGGGATCAAATACTTATTTTACTCACTGAACTACAACTCAATTTATAACATTTGTATTGTGGGTTGTTTTTTTCTTTTTTAATTTAAAAAACACCTATGATAAAAAATTATAGACCTTTTTAAATGTATTTGTAAGTGGGCAAACTTACAAAATCTGCAGGGGATCAAATAATTATTTTCCCCACTGTAGATATCCATATGCCTAAGTAAGGACATCAGTCTGTACTAAAGGAAGCTGATCAAGTTCTAAAGTAGGGGGAAAGCAGTCAAGCCATAGAATCTGGGATTTGAACCAATTCATGGACAAACCTGAGTGGTAACCATATACTGTGATCACCTCTAGGGCCAAGGCTAGTTAAGTCCCCTGGTCTACCAAATGCAACAGAATATCATCTGCGTATAAACTTAACCTTTCCTGGAAATCTCCAACTGACAGACCCGTAATGGCAGGATGAGCTCTTAACCGCACAGACAGATGCTCCACGGCCAGCGCAAATAACAGAGGTGAAAGGGGACAAACCTGCCTTGTCCCACTGGAGAGGGAGAAGGGAGGAGAAAGGTGACCATTAACTGTCAGTCGGGCTACAAGATAATGTAACTGAAGCCATTTAATTAAATTAGGTCCAAAACAGACCACCGAAAATTGCCATTCAACAGAGTCAAATGCCTTGGCTGCGTCTTAACTAACAACCTCTCTGATACCCAAACAGTCATGGGAAGCTTGTAAGTTCATAAACAGCTGTCTAGGTTGTATTCTTCCCAGGCATAAAACCAGTCTAATCAGAGTGAATAGGGCTCGAGATAACCCGGCCTAGACAGATAGAGAGCACCATAGCAAGGATCTTAACATCAGTCTGTAACAAGAAAATTGGTCTGTAAGACTTCAGGACATAAGGATTTTAATTGGGTGTAGGAATCGGATTTGTCAGAGCCTTCCACATGGAGGGAAGAAGATCAACAGCATCAAAATATGCATTGTATAAAGCCAATAATTTAGGGCCAAAAAGTTCAGCATGGATATCATAAAAATCCATAAGCAATCAATCTGTCCCAGGAGCCTTAGCACGAGCAAATTGAGTAGTAGCCTTTTTCATCTCTAAAACCATTAGAGGTGCCTCCCAGCATCTGAACCTGGTCATCCGAAAGCCTGGGTAAATCAAATAGATAAAGAGCAGTATCAAAGTGACAGAAGATTTGGAAGCATAAAGGTCAGGAAACAAAGCCAATAACTGGGAAAGGACCTGCTCTGGGTCAGAAATTAGAGATCCAGGGGAGGACACAAGGGAAACAGGCGGTCTCAATTCTCGAGTAGCCAAAATGCAAAACGTTTTCCACAATGCTCACCATACTCATACATCCTTTGTCGGCAGAAGAAAAGCTTATTTTTTGGCATTAACAGTGTGGATATCAGAGACGGCATAGGATAAAAGTTTAAGGTAGTCAAACATGTCTCCTGGTGGCTGCAGCTGCATAGTCTGTTAAGGCTTTCCATAGTGCCACCTCCGCATGGTGTTGCACCTCCTTCGAGTCCCATTTTTAATGTTAATTAATTTGGATAGGGTAAAATGTACATGCCCCTTGAAGACCTCCCAGGCCACCAAAGGTTAGTCACAAAATAGTTGTAAGGTAAAAAAGCCCATTCCTCAGATGCTCCACTCCACTCATAGGGCCCAACAGGGAGAGAGGCCCAACAATACATTTTTAAGATAGCCCGCATAGTGGAGCAAAGGGAGAAACCGGGAGTGAATGAGGATCATAGCAATGAGACATGGTGGCAAACGTATGTCTCATTGATATGATAGTAACAGGAAAACGTTAAATTGTCACGAAAAAGGTGCCGCCTGACATCGACCATAGAAATTGTATCCATCGGAACACCAGAACGGGTACGGGTCCATGGTGCACTGCCAGGGACTCACTACACCGATCCAGGATCGGGTCAGGCAACATATTAAAATCACTCAGCCAGATCGCTCCAACCAAGGGATACAACATACATTCAATACCATCTTAAATTACAGACATGGAGGAGGAAAATGAAACACCTGCAATGAAATCGGTTTAGAAAACAAAAGTAGATGTAGAAAAACGTAACGTCCTTGCTGGTCCAACTACACTTTCAAGATTTCACAATAGGTATGCTTGGGGAATAAAACAGAAACTCCCCTGGAGGCCGAAGTAAACAGTGATGGGACGTTCCCAACAATGGACGATGTAATGCTTTAACCCCTTTGTGGCGGGAGACATAAACTGTATGCCCCCGCCACAAAGTGCCTAAATGACCACGTACACTGTACGTGATCAGCTATTTGGGGCTCTGTAATGATAGTAGCCGGGGTTCAACATGGAGTGGAAAAACTTAATGCAAATAAAGCATTAGTACCAGATGACCTGCACCCCACGGTACTTAAAGAACCATTATTCCTCATTTTCAAGGACTCCTTAAAGACTGGCAGAGTACCAAGTGACTGGCGGAAAGCTACAGTAGTACCGATATTCAAAAAAGGGTCAAGATGCCAACCTGGGAACTACAGACCAGTTAGTCTAACTTCAATAGTATGCAAACTGTTAGAGGGAATGATAAAGGACTACTTAGTAGAGTTTGTTCATGAAAATGGTATAATAAATGATAATCGGCATGGATTTAGGAAGGACCGTTCTTGCCAGACCAACCTACTAACATTCTACAAAGAGGTAAGTAGAGATCTGGATGGAGGGAGGCTGGTGGATGTGTTTATATCTGGATTTTTTAAAAGCGTTTGACACAGTACAACAAATGCTTTAGTACACAAGCTGAGGTCTATGTGCATAGAGGAAATGTTGTGTACATGGATAGAGAACTGCCTACAGGAACGTGTCCAGAGACTATCGATTAAATGGATCCTTTTCAGATTTGTCTAGGGTAATGAAGTAAGATCTGATAATTTTTTTACTTCTCTCTTTCTTCATCTAGATGCTAAGCTAATGAGTTCCCCCCGTAAAACTGTCTTATGAGCTTCCCATAGTGAAATTGGAGATGTGACCGAACCTTCATTTTCCCTAAAGAATGAAGAGATGTTTGTACATGTTCTGCTGATCTAGAAAATGTAAGGAGGGAATCGTTGATTCTCCAATTAAAGTTTGGGGGAATAGGAGAGAGAAAGATGTACATTTTATCAGTACCGGAGAGTGATCTGACCAAGAGGTTGAAAGAATGTGAATTGAGGGGAGAAAACTTGGGTGCGTGAAGATGTGATCTATTCTGGAAGAACTTTTTGTGAGGGTGGGAATAGTGAGTATTTTCACGTGTTGTGGTTTTTTCCCCCCCCTCCAAATATCAATCAAATTGTGTTCAGCTAACATTGTGCGAAATAGTGTAGAGTAAGTGTGAGAAGAGGATAGCGTGACCTTAGTTTCCAATCTGTTTGGAGCATAATACGTGACAAGTGTGTTACTATTGTTTCAAAAATATTCCCTATCAAAATTAGATATCTCCCTGCTAGGTCCACGATCTCCTTTGAACAAGAAAAAGGTGTATTTTTTGTGATGCTATTAAGACTCCTCTTTTTTCCTGTAAAATTAGCTTTAAATACTTGTGGATAATTTTTGTGCATATATTTTTGATCAAAGGAGTTAGAAAACCTTGTTTCCTGTAAACATATTATGTTTGGTGTGATGAAAAATAGTTAAATGCAATTCTTCGCTTCTGTGGAGAGTTTAACCCCTGTACATTATGCGATATTATACAAAATTCAGACTGGGGGAGAAAAAGGGTGCTGGTTCGTTTTTACCCTAATGCAGAGACTGACACACTTTTGCTGTGTGATTCTTCCACGTCAGGAATATACTTTCTTACTAAGTGCACCCACTTTCTCTCAATCGCCAACTGGTCGACTGGATGTAACATGCAGAGATGAGTTATTAGAGAAATTTAAAATATTGTTACAAAAGGAACTGCAAGTGGCTACAGATAAACTGGCCTCTCAATTGACAAGAGATATTAAAGAATTGGGAAGCAGGATAAATGATATAGAGACTAAAATGGATGATATCACTGTGATTGAGGCACATGAGCAAGACCTTGATTCAGTGAAAAGTGACTTCTCTCAGGCTATATTAAAAATAGAGGACTTGGGGGGCGTGGCCGGGATGTGAAGCAGCGCGGACGTGACTGAGGGAGCTCCGCCGCTACACTGACCTTTATCCGGCATTCATCCTGCTGTTTCGGCTCCTGTCATACTCACCCGAGCTCCGGTGGATGTCCGGTGCCGGGGGATATGCCATCTAGGTCTGGCAAGAGAGGTAACGGTCCCAAAGGAGGCTGGAGAAGATCCCAGCGTGCGGCCTCGTGTCCAGCCGCCGCCATCTTGCCTCCGTCCCATGCTCCCTATGAGTGCACACGCCGGTCTCTGTGCATGGAGGGTGAACCTGCTGGCGCTGCTGAAGCGGCGCTGGCCCCTCCGGAGCAGCCAGTCTCCTCACCAACAGCTAATAAAGAGAGGGCTGAGACGACATCCATCCTGGCGGCCATAGAGGGCTGTAAAATCGCCCTCACGGCGAAAATCGATCATCTGGCGGTGGAGTGCACCCTGATTAGACATGGATAAAATACGGGGCAGGCTGTCTCATGCAGAGGCACGGGTGTCTGGGGTGGAAGACTCGGTCCAGGAGCATACTTCTGCAATACAAGACCTGCAACGTACCGTGAAAACGCTGGCGGCAAAGGTAGATGACTCCGAAAATAGAATGAGGCGCAATAATGTGCAAATAGTGGGCCTGCCTGAGGGAGCGGAGGGCCAGAGGCCTGCTCAATTTGGGGAGGCCTTCTTTAAATCGGTGCTGGCCCTGGAGGAACTGCCCCCCACCTTTGTGGTGGAGAGGGCGCACAGGGTACCCACTGGGAAGCCAGCCCCTGGAGCACCACCAAGACCTTTTTTGGCGCGCCTTCTCAACTACAGAGACCGGGACAGGATACTGGCGGCAGCCAGAACGCGCCCGGACCTTCGCCATGAAAATGCTTCCGTTCACCTATTTCCTGATTTTCTCAGCGGAGATTCAGAAGCAGAGGAGAACCTTTGTGGAGGTGAGATGCCGGCTCAGAGAAAAGGGTATCCAATACAACATACTGCACCCGAGTAGACTTCGGGTTCCCCACTCTGGCACGGTCCACATGTTTGATTCGCCTGGATCCGATACTGAATGGTTGCATGCGCTGGGTTAAGTCCTCCCCAGCGGTTGTTTCTGGTTGATACCTACACTATCTGGCCTGCATGGGAGACCTTTGGAATATCCGGATATTGGCTCGGCCTGCTGATCTGATCCTGCACCGTTTGCCTGGCGGACGGGCCTAATGCGTGGAGGGAGGAGGCCAAGGACCAGTGGCCAAGGGCTACCCGATTGTCCTATTGGGATGTCGTACATGCGGGCCTAAAGTTCTACAGTTGTTTTCTTCTTGTTTCTTGGTTCCTGTTTTGTCCGTATTTTTCCTTTTTTCTTTTATCCAGTTATTTTTCCTTTCCTTTTTTTCACTCATACGGGTCAGATTCTGCCTTGCCGGACGGGGGCGGAGTTTTGTCAACGACAGCAGAAACCACAGAACATGGGGATGGTGGGTATGTCTTGACCGCACTATCTTAGATACAATATTCTAGACCTGGAGGTGTCTTATCCGGTCTTCTACTGCCTATCATACAGTGTGGGGGTGACGGCTCGCTCCCTCAACAGCTGAACACCTACGATTTTTTGAGTTTTTTTTTGTTTTTCTTTTTGTTCGATTCTTCATAGCTGCTGAACATTTAAACCCACATATAGTAATGCTACAGGAGACGCATCTGGATGGTAGCAAAGTGTTGGCGCTGAGACGCCCCTGGATGCAGAGGATGGTGCATGCGACATTCCACGTATTCCCGGGGCGCCTCGGTACTCATTAATAGATCACTTCCATGTACGGTTCTACATACTGTCACTGACCCTGGAGGGAGGTTTGCAATTGTGGTGCTGGATATCCAAGCGACACGGCTAGCAGTGGTCAGTGTGTATATACCTCCGCCATTTCATGTACAGATTCTGTATACCATCCTGGACAAACTTGCTCCCTACCTCCCACTGCTAGTTCTCATTTCCGGGGATTTTAACAACATCCTGGACTCCACTCTGGACTCCTCAAACCCGGCAAGGCCTCCGGGTACTGAATTAAGGGCCTGGGCCGAGACTGCTCTGATGGAAGAGGTGTGGAGGTGGAAGCACCCCGGTATCAGAACCTATTCACATCTGTCTCATGTCCATGGCTCCTCGGCCCGGATAGATATGGCGTTTGGTAACCAGGCCATGTTGGGTATGGTGTCCGGGGCTACATACTTGCCTGGTGGCCTGTCAGATCATGTCCCTCTATTTATTACCTTTTCGGTGCCCGGAGGCAGGAAGTCTGGAGGCTTTCGCCTGAGTGGCTGCGGGAGGAGGGAGTGGCAGCAAGGGTATCCCCAGCTATGCTGACCTATTGGCCCGTTAATGCGGGCACGGCATCAGCACATGTGGTTTGGGACGCCTTTAAAGCTACTACTAGGGGAGAATATATTTCTGGTATCAAGGCAGCTCGCAGGGAGCACAGTGCTGCCCTTACATTGCTCCAGGATGAGGAGGCAATTTGTGCGGCGGCATATGCAGACTCACCTAGTGAATCCTCGGTGGCCGCACTCAAGAAGGCAAGGCGTTCCATAAATTTGCACCATGTGGGGCTGACGCAGTGCTCCTGGCGGCTGTCAAGGGAAAATTTGTTCGAAAAAGGGGACAAAAACGGTAAACTCTTAGCAATGTTGGTGGCGGAACAGAGGTCACTAACAAACATTCCAGCCATTCTGAACTCCACAGGGACGAGGGTAACAGACCCCCCGCTTATTCTAAAGGAGTTCCATTCCTACTACAAGGATCTGTACTCTCGTATTCCTGAGTATGATTTGGGAGCCTTTGCAGGACTTGCTGGGTGGGCTCAGCATCCCACAATTGACAAGTGAGGACAGGGAATTCCTGGATAGGCCTATTACTCTGAAGGAGGTACAGCGGGCAATAGCCTCATTCCCTAATGGCAAGTCACCTGGGCCAGACGGCTTCCCGGCTGAGTGGTATAAGATGTATGTTGATTCTATTGGACCCAGGCTTAGGGACCTTTATGTGGATTGCCTGGAGGTGGGGGTTCTGCCCGACTCCTTCAGGGATGCCCATGTGGTGCTGCTGCCGAAGCCGGGGAAGGACCCCCTCTTATGCTCCTCGTATAGGCCAATTGCATTGCTCAATATGGACTTAAAAATACTGACCAAGGTCCTGGCAACGCGCCTCAAGTGTTCTGGGGTCTCTGGTCAACATTGATCAAACTGGGTTTATACCGGGTAAGTCTACGGACACCAACCTACGCAGACTATTCACTAATCTTCAGTTACACCATGACAACGTGGGTTCTAGAGCCTTGGCCTCGCTGGATGTGGCCAAGGCTTTTGACTCAGTTGATTGGGGATATATGTGGGAGATACTACGATTGATGGGATTTGGCCCTGGGTTTCGCAGATGGATCAGTATTCTATATAGCTCTCCCAGGGCGGTCCTCAAAATTGGATCTCTACTATCTGAGGCTTTCGTGATTGAGAGGGGCACCCGCCAGGGATGTCCATTGTCGCCGAGTTTGTTTGCCCTGGTGATGGAACCCATGGCGATTTGCTATCCGCTCATCAAGTGAGATCAGTGGCCTAAGAATAGGGGGTATAGAGGAAAGACTAGCGCAATATGCGGACGACCTTATCCTTTTCCTGGCGGATGCGGGCCCGTCACTACAGGCCGCACTGAAAATTCTAGACACATTTGCAGGCTTCTCGGAGCTGCGGGTCAATTGGTCTAAGTCCCATATAGTCGCCCTGGACCCACGGACCCGATCAAGTGCGGATAGCACACTCGCTTTACAGTGGGTTGAAGAAATCACTTACCTAGGAGTCCGGCTAACAAAATCGGTTAGGGATTATTACCCTCTTAACCTTCTCCCGCTGCTGTCCCAGCTTAAGTCTCGGGTGGAGTTTTGGAAACATCTTCCCCTGTCCCTAGTGTGCAGGGTTAACCTGATCAAAATGAAAATACTGTCTGTTTTCCTGTATTAGCTTAGGAACTCCCCAGTCTGGGTACCACAATCCTTTTTCTGAAAAATGTATACTCTTATTGGGTCCTTTCTGTGGAACTCCGGTACTCATTGATCAAGTTGTCCATCTTACAGGAGCCATGCTGTAGGGGGGGTCTGCCGGTCCCAGGTTTCAGAAAGTATTATTTAGCTGGTCAAATGGTGGTACTGCACAAGTGGCTCACGGGTGATTCCGCAGTGGTGGTGGAGGCTGCTTTGCTGGGATCGTATGCAGCTCTGGCTGGACTTCCTTTGAGGGGTCTCAGGGCTCCATATGAACTCAGTGTCTATGAGAGCTACGATTATGGCGTGGGCATCCATTTGCAGACAGCTGAATCAGACCCCCCCCAGCGGTGGTCTCCGCATACTCCCATCTGGAAAAACCCGCTTTTGACCCACTTCTCAAATTTACCTGATTTCTATGTCTGGCCTGGAATGGGAATAAAAACACTAGGAGACCTAACATTGAACAATACACTTCTAACCTTTGACCAGCTACGGGAGAAATACAAAGTCCCTACCACCTATCTGTTCCGCTACCTACAGCTGCGACATGCCTTCCAGGGCCAATTCGGGGGGTTGTCTTACGTAGTGCAGATGTCCCGCCTGGAGACATTATTGCGCAGAGAGGGCCTTACTAAAACGCTGTCAGAGGTGTATAGGCATCTGTTTCAAAGGTCCTTGGTACATACACTCAAATGCAAAGGCCCCTGGCTGACTGATGCACCTACACTTACGGATGAGGACTGGGAGGATGTCTGGGACTACCCCTTTAGCCACTTAGTGTCTGCCCGAGATAAGCTCATTCAATTTAAAATTTTACATAGGGTATACTACACCCCGGCGGGACTAGCACGCATTTATGGGGGCAGTGACTTTGGATGTTGGAGATGCTCTGATTCGCCGGTGGGTCTCATCCACATTTTGTGGTCCTGCCCGCGAGTCAGACCGTTCTGGTTGGAAGTCACTCATTTCATGTCACAATTTACTGATGTACCCTTTTAATCCTGATGTAAACACATGTATTTTAGGACTAACGGAACACCTGGCACCTACCATTGCGAGACAGACCTTCATGGGAATTTTGTTGTACTGTGCCAGGAAGGTAGTGATATTACGGTGGAAGCAAAGCACACCTCCGACTGTATCAGATTGGAAGGGTCTAGTGAATTCATACTTAAGCCTATACAAATCTACGTATCAGAGTAGGGGATGCCCTAGTAAGTTTACTAAAGTCTGGGGAGGATGGGTGGACTCGACAGATACAACGAGCTGAGTGGTCTGGTCTATTTCAGGTGAAGGTAATGGAGTTCATGCATACGAGGGGTTGAGATGACTTGTATAAGTGTTTTTCTGAACATGTTCATTCTGTTACTCTGTACAATTATGATGCCATGTGATGTCCTGCTGTTCCGCGGTGGTGAGGGGGTGGGGGTTGGGCAGACGCACACTTTTCCAGGGGGAGGGTGGGGGAGGGTATGCTTATGTTTATAAGAAGCTAACCCCCATGGATGGGCTTGGCCTGGGTGGGGCGGAATTGTTGCACCCTATGTGTGCTCGCACGGTTGTGAGAGCAAATGTTGTTATGTTTATTACTTGTTCAAAAAACTTTAATAAAAAGGACTTGGAAAACAAAAACCAGAGGGGTAATCTAAGGTTTTGTGGGGTCCCAGAAGGTGTAGATAACCTTGCGATATCTCTGCTATACTCTCAGATTTGCTTACAGGGTACCCAGTAAGCAAATTGGAAATAGAACGAGTAGGGATGTCCCGATGCCACTTTTTCAGGCCCAAGTACAAGTACTTCCCCTCATGTACTTGCCGATACCAATTACCGATACTTTTTCTTAAAGGGACAGGTGACTTTAAATGATCCATAGTACAACTACATATTATGTACTATGGATCATAATTTAACATATTCATGTTAGCAGGGGAGAATTGTAAAGCTATTGTTGCAGTGCATTCTATATGTAGTATATAGTACATGTACCTATAGAGTGCACTGCAACAATAGATTTACAATTATCCTCTGCTAACATGAATGGATTAAATGATCCCTAGTACAGGGCTACATACAGATCATTTAATCCATTCATGCTAGCAGAGTATAATTCTAAATGTATTGTCTGCACAGTATTAGCAGTGTGTACTCTATATGTACTCGATATGTAGGGCATATAGAGTATATACTGCTAATACAGTACTACATATAGAGTACACTACAGCAATATAGTTTTTCAATTATCCCCTATTCCCCTGCTAACATGATTAGGTTAAATCATGATCCATAGTACAACTACATGTTATGTATGTAGTATACTATAGATCATGATTTAACCTAATACTCTATATGAAGAAGTAAATGTACACTTGCAATCAGAATATAAATACAATACTGGCAAAGTGGCAAAAACTACTACACTTGCCATCTCAGCAGCACAGGTCTTTACTTTCTGGTGCCTGTTCAATGGAGCCTGCTTTATCCGCAGCTAGACCTCACCCTGTTCTCTCCTCCATCCCACCTGTATCTCCGCCATCCTGTATAATCTCCTTCTCGGAGGGCTCATCAGATCCCTGTCTCCCCCCTCATGATATCATTTCCGATTCTTCTAATATATTTATTCAGCTCTCCATTATCTCCCTCTCATACACAGCCGTCCTCTCCCACCATCCCCTAGGTTACCTCCCATACACTAGAGGCCAATCTGAACTTAACTAAGGCTCTGGCAGGTAACGGCCATTTTGGGTAGGACAGAATGTACTCCAAGTAAATGGAGATTTCCCAGACACGAGAACAAACTTTCCTGTAGGGGCTCTTGCTGGCGGTGGCCATTTTGGGTAGGACAGACTGCACTGTAAGTAAATGGAAGCGATTTGTTGGACACTAGAGTACAAACTGTCCTGGACTGAGTCTCCAGCCGGCGGCGGCCATTTTGGCTTGGACAAAGACACCCTCAACACGGCTGTATAGAGAAGTGATTTTTTTTCTCCTCATGCGAGGACGACGTCGGCAGCGCTGAGCGGAGGAGCGTCGCGTCACTGCTGTGGGCGGAGCTACAGGAGGAGTCCTCTGGGCAGTCGTCAGTCAACTACATTAGACCCCACCTGGAGCTCCGCCCACAGCAGTGATGCGATGCTCCTCCAGCCTGCCCAGAGGACCCGAGCCACCACGGAAGGTAAAAAAAACACACAAAAAAACAGCGCAAGCTTCGGCGCTAGGCATCGGGGCATTTTGACAAGTACAAGTACTTGTCAAAATGCCCTGTATCGGGCCCGATTCCGATGTTAGCATCGTTATCGGGACATCCCTAAGAACGAGTATATAGAACACTGGGGCTCAAAAGGACTGATGGAGCCCCAAGAGACGTCATTCTGAAGTTAAAATCTTTTAAAACAAAGGAGGCTGTTGTTCAAGCGGCTTGGAATAAGCGGCCCCTTAAATATCGAGACTATGAATACCAGATCTATACAGATCTTGCCCCCTAGACTTTGCAACGCCGTAGGACCTTGAAACCATTTCTAGCGATATTGCAACAACATGGCATTAAGTATAAATGGGGGTACCCGGTTAAAACCTTTTTTTAGTTATAAGGATCGGACATATACTTAACTCCCCGGATGAGGCTGGACTTTTACTCAGACGCTTAAAATTAACGACTCCAGATGCTGAACCGACACTTCCACCCTCACAATCTTTGCAGGGAAAACGATTAGCCCCATTATGGGAGAAGTACACTAGGTACTTTCGAGGGCAAACTGAGAGCTCCCGCCCCTCGCTGAGAGCACGAGATGCCTCTGGAGCCCACTGTTAAAAAGTTGATAGCGATGGGATTATATCCCACAGTTGAGCTATACTGATTACCCATAACTGAAGGAAGCATAGGACACAATGTAAACATGTACATGTTTTACATATATGAAATGTGGTTTTCTTCCTCTCCTTTTTTCTTTTTTTCTCTTCATTTTGAGGATGTTAACTATGCCTGGGTGGGCAAGGTGCCCCCCCCCCAATAGGGAAATGGCAATGTATATTTCCTATTCCTGCTTGGCAGGAGTTATGAGGTATAGCATAATTATGTGTAGTGTTCTTTGTTATGTTTTGTATATGTTTTTTGTTGTATTATGTGTATTTAGTTATTTTATGGGTTGGTTGTTGAAAACACCAGAATCTAGAGAATAGAAGTTGGAGGCTGGTGTATATTGTTACACCATCTATCTCAAGAATTTAGGATATATAGATCTATCCCACCTCTGAAATGGCGACTACTGAATTTTGTATAATATCGCAAAAATTCTGCTTTCAAGCAGTCATAGCAGTAATAGTGAGATTAATTCAGAATGACTGCTTGATATAATGAAAATAAAAATGTTTAACAAAATAGTGAAAAGTGTAAAAAAGAAAAAGTAACAAATAAAAAATTATATATTTAAATATATTTGTATACTGTAATTTAATATAAAAAAGTAACCCATTACAATGAAAATCTGCAGCAAAGCTGCAGATTTGTTTTTCACCTTAAGGGGTTAGTTTTTTTAAATTTAACCCCCTCATGACCGTGATGTTCAAAGTATGTCACTGTCACTAAGTGTGACAGTGACATTGTATGCCAGGTGACCACTTTTAGCTTTTTAGAGAAGGTTTTAGTTTCAGTTTTAGGCTAAGAAGTACAGAAACATTTCTAAAATCCTAGGGATTTGAGGTTTTTCCAAATAAAGGACAAATTGTTTTTAATTTTTTAATTTTTTTTTAGCTGTGCTATTTTTCTAAAAAATACAAATCAAAGCTGGGGGAAAAGTCTTTTTTCTTTACGTTTTTTTCCCCCTCCAATTTTAATATTTTATTTGTCTCAAGTGAGGCATTAGGTACACATATGTGATATAAATATATAGCCCTATCTGACCTCTAAAAAAACTATAATATGTGTAGGTGCACTTAGTAAGAAAGTATATTCATGACATGGAAGAATCACACAGCAAAAGTGTCAGTCGTTAAAGTAGTATTAAGGTCTGGGCTTTTTTACCGTAATGCTTTCTCTGCATTAGGGTAAAAACGACCCAGCACCCTTTTTTTCTCTTTCCAGTCCGCCCCAGTCCCCCCCATACTTACCTGTCAGCTACGCTCGTCCCCGCCGCCGGTCCCAAAGCGATCCTCCATTCCCAGAACTTCTGGGTTGCGGAGGGAGGATACTGTTGGCAGAGAAGCCATAGTCTGCCATCAATCAAAGAGGGAAGGGGCGTGGCCTGCCACAGGGCTGTGTGTGTCTATGAATGCACACAGCCACTGCGGGCACGAGCTCGCACGGGTGCCCCCATTAGAATGATGGTGGCACCCGTGCAGGGGGAAGAACACTGCAGGGGCCCACTAGAAAACGAGGAATTCAAAAGTTTAAAAGAAAAGCAGCAACAGCCTCCAGCAAAGGAAATTTTTTTAAAAAATGAGGCAATAATATCACTTTAATAAAACTGTACAACGCTGAGAGAGAGAGAGAGATAATCAATAAATAAGTGAATAGTGCAAAATGCGATGAAAATAAACAAATGTATATAAGTTAGTGTAATATATACAGGACTGATGTAGTGAAATCGAGCATCAGATAATCAAAGAACAGTCCATATTCCAAACAGTGAAAAAAAAAATCGAGTGTCCGAATTCTGTATTTCACTCCGTGCTCTCCTCATGTAAAAAAACACCCCTCAATGGGTATGCACTCACCCCACACATGGGCTGTAAACTTAACAGCCAATTCACGTTTGTATCCTATAAATCTCAGAGTCCTCCTTCCTTGGGCTCCCTTCTTTAGTAGACGCTCATCACAGATAATCCCGTTTGCATGAAGGATAAATAAAGTTCCTCATTGTGCAGTAAGCCAAATTTATTTATTAAAAATGCATAAAAACACTTGCATATAAAGTTTAAAACAGCTGGCGGGTGGATAAATAAAAAATCGTTTAACCTCCTGTGTTCCGTGTAGTGTCAGAAAGCCCTGACACGATTCGTCATTAAGATATCAAATGACGGCAGGTCCTTTTGATAACGTCATGATGACAAAACGTGTCAGATCGGGTCTTTCCTGACGCGTCAGATCGGGTCTTTCCTGACGCGTCTTTCGTTAATGCTTGAATAATTGGAGATGGTTTCGCATTGGTCCACTTTAAGAACCATAATAATCTTCTGCCAAGGTAGTTAGAACATTGAAGACAAGCAGGGCAAAATATATCAATTCAGTACATTGTATTGGACACTGAGAAAGGAGGCAAGAGATTAACCAGAAACAAAAAACAACCCTAACCCACCCAGCTCTACACAACCCCCCAACCAGTAAGGGCATTAGTGCCCATTAAGAAAAAACCCAAAAGACACATCAGAGGATATGTCAACCAGCAATAGAGGAACCTTCCTTATATGGCAGCATCCGCCACCGCAATTCCCCCAAGGGCTTGAAACAGGAGAAAAAAATATATAACCGTAAACAGTAATTGTTTCAAAAGACTAAAAACGAAAAAACTAATGGGACGAACTTAACTGAGAGCAGTCCATGATATGAAGAGTTGTATGAAGTGGTAAAGATTGAATAGATGCACATGAGCAGCAACTGCTCCAGGGAGAAAAGGAGGCTAGCCTTCCAATGGTGGTGGGGTGACAGGAGCTCCAGATTCAGGTATGACAGCCCAGTAGGACATAAAATATGCTCTCAGCCAGCAGAGAGAAGGCATATCAATCTGCAACACAACGAAGGCCAGGAGAGGAAACCGTAGATACAGTCTGACAGGGAATAGCCAGAAGTAACCGGGAATGTAGGATATAAACTCAGTGACTTGTTGCGTTGTTTTAAGCATTGGAAGACTTTCTCCGGTTGGGTGAAGGTTGAATTCGCGCCATCAGAAACACGCAGACTAGCATTATAGAGCATGCTGTACTTGGAAGTTCAGATTCCGAAGCCTCCGTTTAGCTTCTGTAGACTTCGGTCTTTTGCATCTCGGAAGAAAAATCATCCAAAAGTCTAAAGCTTTGCAACATTTTTACGTACACAATGTTTAATACAATATAAGGCATAGAAGAAATACATCTATCACATAACATAACATGTTCCCTTAATGTACCCCTAGAAGGGAATTTTTCGTAAAAATAAATAGCCCTAGATTACAGTATAAAAGGATCTAATAAGAATGTAACCGGATAACGGTGTCATTCTAAAGTATTATGAAGTTAAAAGAAGTAGAAGAGTAGGGAGAACGGATGGAAAGAAGGGAGAATACAGGAAAGGGATTTTAGGAAAAATATGCTTGGTCTAAGATAATAAAGGTGATGTTGAAGTCGGAAGGGTAAACTACCAATCATCGGATATATTCCAGGATGTATTTGCAGAGAATGTTATCCAAGCATCCCATCTACAATGGAATCTTCGTGGGGTATTTTCCCCTTATGCAATAAGTTTCTCATATTTACAGTGTCAGGATACTTTAGGTAGAACTTCCTCTATAGTAGGAATATTTACTGGCAATCAGGAGTCTCGCAGGAAATAGTTTATGCATGATGGTAGATCTACACTGTGGAGGATATTGGTTCGTAGAAATACTAAGCAGTGCCATTACCGGAGTGGGTTTAGCAAACACGCCAGTGAAGGTGGCCATAATTGTAAATAGCGAATGCCAAAAACTGATGATGCTTTTGCAGGACCAGAAAATATGACGTAAAGTACCATCTGGCTGCAGTCACGCCAACAATTTGGTGTGGATGTAGGAAAGATTTTCGGTAGTCTATAAGGGGTGTAATACCATCTCTAGAAACTATTTTCTGGGAGACCTCCCAATGATCAATACACCAGGAACAGGAAGCATTAATATGAGTGAACCCCTACCATTGAAGGATGGAGAATGTTAGATTAGGATCAACCTCCCATTTAAGCATTTGCAGAGTTTTAAAAAAGGTGGATGAATTGAGAAAATTATAAAGTTCTAACCTTACCATGACTATGAGAGGAAGGAAGTTATACGTATAGATATTAGAAGGGAATGTCAAGTGGATACACAGATAATTTTCTGATCTGCCCAAAGAGACCGGTATTTCTCTGAACAGTAATTTTTTACTAATTTATGGGTAATATTCAAGATTTCCTTTCATTAAGTTTATAATAAGAAATACACAAACGCTTTATCTTTTTGATCTTACGCCAGAGAAGTAGCTGGTTTCGAAAGTGAAAGGATATCATCTGCAAATAATTCAATTACATGGCAGTGATCGCCTACTTTAATTCCAAAAATTGCTGGATTAGTTCCAATGGCAGTGGCCAATGGTTCAAGGAGTAGGGAAAAAAATAATTGGCGATAAAGGGCATCCCTGTCTTGTTCCATTGGTTATTGAAAACGAGGATGATAAATTATATAAATATACTTCTGCAGAGGGTCTAGAATATAAAGCCATAATTGCCGATAGAATACTGCCAGTCAAGTCAAGCCATATTTTCGAAGTGCAAGTGACATATAGCCCTAATGCCTTCTCCGCATCCGAAGCAGAGAAGACCGTTGATTTAACTCAGCGTATTTAATTAAATTTAACATCCGTCTTGTGCCTTCCGGGGCCTGTCTTTCTCTAAGGAAGCCTACTTAGTCTTAGGAAATTAGTGTAAGAGTGATGGGCAGCAGTCTATTGGCAATTATTTTTGCGTATATTTTATTATGTTTATATGTGTTTATAAGCGAGATAGGCCTCAAGTTTTGTGTAATAACCGGTCCCTTCCCTGGTTTGGGCAAAGGAACAATAACCGTTCTTAATACAGGGGTGCCCACAATTTTTTGTCTTGATCTACTTTTCAAATGACGAGCCCAATGAGATCTACCAACTACAAAAACACCCTTATTTAAAAAACAAGCACATTCAAATAGTTACTGAGACTACTGCTATAATTGTCGGGATCCGCTTCAGCTGCGGCGTCTCAGTATACCGCGAGCTGTAGCTCGCACTATACTGAGCTTAGGGTGACAGGAGGACGCTAGTTTGTGTCCTCCTGTTACCCAAAGGAGAACTATGGTGAAAAGCCATAACCCCATAGTTCTCCTTTAAGTACATGTGATATTTCATTTTTCTTTTTAATACATTTACAGATATTTAAAAAATTCTAAATTTATCTATGAATGCACTGTAAGTAGCCATCCTATTCTGATGACCTGCACATAATAGAATCAGACAGTTTTGCATAATCCAGGCAGTAACTGCTGGTTGCAAGCCTCAAACAGGCCTCCAAATTGTCATCAGTCATGGTAGACCGTGTTTTTTTAATTCAGTACATTTTTATTGAGATTTTTTTCAAGTTTCTTTGACAAAATAAGTAATTACAAAGACAAAATTAAATCCAAGATAAAAGAAAAAAGGAATAAAAAAAATAGCAGTCATCACATAGTTGTTATGGGTAGCATATGAAACATTGATCAAAGATTTAGTATCGAACTTAGGTATGCAATATTCAATGCAGACCAAACATCGTATCTATCGTGGCCAGACAATGTGAGTTTATAGTCCTGTGGGAGCTAGCATAAACCCGCCCCATATGGAGCAAGGGCCTGGATGGCTGAGCTGGACCAGCGAACCCATGGGAGCCATTTCTCGTCAAATTTTGGTAGTGTCCCTTTCTTATACACTATAAGTTTTTTGTGATGGTAATGGAGCTTCACTATGGAAAGAGTTTCTCAAATTGACGGGCGGGCTAGACTTTTCCACTTCCTGACAATAGTGAGCCTGGCTGCCAGTAGAATATGAACCGTTAAACGTGTATATTTTGCTGGGACGCGTTGTATCCCCAGAGAGAGGACCGCCAGGGCAGGTGATGGGTCTACCAATATGCCTTTAGTGTCTGTTATTATCTGGACGGTCGCCCTCCAAAATGTCTTCAGGTATTTGCATTCCCATAGAATGTGGTGTAGAGTGCCCTCCACTCCACATTCTCTACAACACATTGGCAAATATGTTGCAAACATCCTGGCCAACCTGTGGGGTGTATAGTACTATTGTATATATTGTATTGTGTAGTGCACATCCCACAATTCTACGCATCTAGTGGTTTTAAGCGTACAAGAGAGCCTGCAACCACTGATTCGCAGAAAAGGTACTCTTGAGATCCCTTTCCCAGTTCTCAAAAGGTTTAATTTTGACGAAGGATGTCTTGTCGTATAGTAGGGAGTAGAATAACGATATTCCCCCTCTCTTAGGCGAGTTCTCGAAGTAGAATCTCCAGGCTGCATAAGGTATGCTGCAAAGTACATGGGGGTTTGAGTGTAACACATGCTTAATTTGGAGGTACTGTAGGAAACAGCTAGAGGGGAGTTCATAGCTGGAAGACAGGACAGAGAAAGGTCTTATTTTACCATCTAGTAGTAAATCTTGCAGGTGACAGATCCCCCTAGAGGTCCAGTCCCGTAGGGATAAGGAGGGGGATTAAAGCCCTAAGAGCTTCCAATGGGGATAGCAAAGTATGCAGCGAGTCAGGTGAATGTTGAGGAAGAAGTAACACCTTCCACGCCATGCTGGAGGCCTGAATGCAGGGAGAGAGGGTCTTCAGGACCGTCTCAGTAAGCACATGGGCCATATATAGAAAATGTGGGGTTGCCCCAAGGGTCAATGCCTTCTCTACCTCTTGCCACTGGGCAAGGCTCTGAGGTTGGAACCATGGTCTCAGCTGGTCCAGCAAAACCGCTATGTAATAGTCTTTTAAATCAAGATAGTTCATGCCCCCTACCGTCCTATGTCTAGTCAAGATACTTCGGGAGCATCGCGGTTTCTTCCCCTGCCATACGAAAAGGTTAAGGACCCTATGAAGACCCTTGAAGTATCGATCCAGGATGGGGATAGGGAGTGTCCTAAACAAGTACATCAGTCGAGGTAAAGCCATGATTTTAAAGACTGCTAGTCTGACAGACCAGGACAGAAAGGCTTTATCCATGGATTTGAGCAGGCCCAGCAGGATCCCCATAAAGGTTTGGTAGTTACTCTCAAATAAGGAGGAACACTTTCTGGTCATTACAGTGCCTAAGTATGATATGCTGTCCTCCTGTCCTCCTTCCACACATAGAGAAGAGAGGATTACAGCTCCCTCCTAGCCTCTGGACGTACCCCCAGGTCAAGGATATGTGACTTAGATGCATTGACTTTGTAGTATGATACCTTGCCAAAGTCATCGAGCAGGGTGGATACTGCTGTTAGTGACTTGGCTGGGTCCGTAAGCACTAAAAGGACATTATCTGCGAACAGACCAATAACATGAGAAGTACTATTCAAGGTGATACCAGTAATGTCAGGATGTGATCTAACTCTCATGGCCAAGGGTTCTATTAATAAATCAAATATGAGGGGGGACAAGGGGCATCCCTGTCGCGTCCTATTCGAAATGGGAACGGACAGGGCTCCAGAGGTATAGACCTGGGCAGTGGGGGTGGATTACAATGCCAAAACAGCCGACAAAATCCAACCCGAGAATCCAAATTTTTGTAGTACTTGGGACATATAGTCCCAGTTGATTCTGTCAAACGCCTTCTCTGCGTCCAAAGTTAGGAGCAGAGAAGGCGTTTTAGAACGTTCTATGTAGTGTATTCGTTTGATAACTCTACGAGTAGCATCCGGAGCACCCCGGTTCTTAATAAAGCCTGACTGGTCCGGATGTATTGGAGATGGAAGTACGTCCATCATGCGGAGCGCCAACATTTTCGCATATAACTTAACATCAACATTTAGGAGAGATATAGGGCGAAAATGTTGAGGTATATTGGCATCTTTCCCCGGTTTTGGCAAAGTGACTATCAAGGCTTTCAGCTTTTCTGGTGGGAAGGAAGCAGAGGTCGAGGCCCGTTCAAACACCCGCAGCAGGTGCGGGCTGAGGATGTCGCCAAATTGTTTAACATTCCACAGAGTAGCCATCCGGTCCCGGGGACTTAATCGAAGGTAAGGTTTTGATTGATACACATGTATCCATATCTCTTTTTTATCACTGCAAGGTGCAACTCCCAGCCTTTGCAGACGAAAACTATTCTGCTTATTTGAATCAATTGTTAGTGCTATCAAATATCTCGGGCAGATTAGAAAAACATATTCATATTTATATTATTATATAAGAACGAGATGTTTCAATTATGTATTTACGTTGGGGTTAAACTAATTTATGTTTGATAGAGAAATGTCACAAACTATCTCCCAAAACTTCCTGAAGAAGCCGCTTGGCGAAACGCGTCGAAGACTGGATCCGTAGCACCTACAATAAGCTTAAAGCAAAGTGGAATATTATTGCAAAATGAAATGTGGATAGTGATAAAGCCTAGCAATTTTTTACAGATATAGATATTATATATCTCTGCATAGGTGATCCAGGGAGGCGTTTATGATCATTTCTGATATTTCTTTTCTATTTTTGCTCTTATGTGTATTTATCAAATCATGGAATTTTAATAAACATTGTATTTTAAGAAATATCTAGTGTAAATAACTTTACTATGGAAATTGTCAATTTTTGTGTTCAAATGAATCTTTTACCATCCGTACATGAACACCACAAAAAGCCCCATTGCATCTTTTTTCTATTGTTTACATAACTACTAGGGGTGTGGTGCTCATAATTCCTAGGTGGTTCAACCTTTTGTATCCTGTTTTCAACCAAGAACAGATCGATTCGAGAATATGAGTTATGGGGTGGGGAGTAGCAGGTATAGTCTCTCTCGGATGCGTGTAGGCAGCGCCATACATCATATAATCCCTCCTGGTGGAGGAGACGGCTAAGAGAGGTCGAGGGATTTCTACGTGGGTTCGTGGAATCTATAGAGGAATCAGGGGTAACATTGAAGTCACCACATATGATGACACTACCCTGACGGATCCGAGAGGGGGTCTTAAAAATGTTAAGTAAGCGGATCTGGTGGGAGTTGGGAGCATATACATTTGCAATGGTATAAACCTTTTGTTCAATGGAAGACACTAGAATAACAAATCTGACAGCTGGATCTAGGATCTGATGTAGGACCGCAAAATGAACCGAGTCCTTCACGGCCACCAACACCCCTTTTAGATTGAGTCGGGGAATGAGCAGCAAAAATATGGGGATAGTTCCTGTGGGTAAACTGAGGGTTCTTGGATTGTTGGAAATGAGTCTCTTGGATGCAGAGAATGTCAGCTCGTAGGTGTGGTGCCTCTCTCCGGAGGCTATGCCTTTTGGCAGGATGGTTCAGCCCCTTAACATTAAAGGAAACAACCGTTACATCCATGGCAAGGGGGGAGGTAACGCCATAGGGAGTGTATGTATACTGTACTCACTGGAAGGGATATGTCCTCGTCTCTGATGTGTGGAAGTCTGTAGAGCACAAAATATGTGATCAAAAAGGTCAGAAGCGTCGTCTGGCCATCTGTGTGTCTGCCAATAAAAAAAAACACAAAACAAGCAAAAAGCAACAGGTAAACGGTAGAACAGTGGGTAGAAAACAAAGGGGCACCCCCCACAAGAGCTGTAGCTGCAGTGCTATGTACTGGGCGTATCATTGGGGGTGAAACAACAAAAGTGAACTCAGGAGAGGTCAGCATAAAACTGCACATGTGCATATGATGAAGGCAGGTTAGATGTGGAGCTGGCTGACGACCTCAGCCGCTCTTTGATGTGAAAGAAATGAATCCGCAGTATTGCATCCCTGTGCACCTTGTCAGGCAGATGGGGAGATTTTGGTAACCTATGGATGCGGTCTACAGTAAGCTCAGAAGAAGGGACATCAGGGACGATCACTGTGAGCATATCCCGGGCGTATTGATGTAGGTAAGCATTGCCAACCGATTCAGGGATACCTCTGATCTTGAGGTTGTTCCTGTGGGAGCGGTCCTCCAAGTCAGCTACTTTGGCTTTGAGCCAATTCATACAGGTGAAACTCGAATAATTAGAATATCGTGCAAAGTTCATTTATTTTACTAATGCAATTTAAAAGGTGAAACTAATATATGAGATAGACTCATTACATGCAAAGCAAGATAGTTCATGCCGTGATTTGTCATAATTGTGATGGTTATGGCTTACAGCTCATGAAAACCCCAAGAACCCCAAATCCACAATCTCAAAAAAGTAGAATATTGCATGCAATCAATAAAACAAGGATTGTACATAGAACAATATCGGACCTCTGAAAAGTACACGCATGCATATGTACTCAGTACTTGGTTTGGGCCCCTTTTGCAGCAATTACTTTTGCACGATATTCTAATTATTCGAGTTTCACCTGTATATTCATCTTTGGTATTATGAGAATCTACCAGGTCATTAAACGTTGAGGCGAATTCCCCCATCTTAGTTTGGATGTGGGAGACCCTGTCCTCCACCTGGCATAGATCTGCATCAAATTTTCTCATCATTGCCTGCATGTCTGTGGGCAGCGATCCCCTCGGGGACATAAGCATATCCTTCAATGTAGAATCTGAGACACGCTGATCTAGAGTGGGATATGCATCTATTGGCATGATTAATTCTCTTGTATCTTCATGGGAAGAAGCACGGCTCACCTCATATTGGGCCTCTGGAGAAGGGGCCATCCGCGGCCCAGATTTCACAGGACTGCGGCTGGTGGGAGATACTGGGTGGATGGAAGAGGTAGAGGGCTTCCCCTCATATCGGGCATGAGAGTAGAGGCAGTCTTGGGATCCCCTCGAGCCGCAGCTCGAACTCCCGGACGACGAGCGGGGCGAGATCCCGGCGCCATCTTGGGGCCTCATTGGAAGGAGCCATCCCTTCTGTCCGGGCCAAAGAAGAAATCAGTCAGTTTCTTCGGGCGGGTGGCTCGCCTCGGTTTCTTGCTCATCTACATCTCCTTAGAGAGAGAATAGGGGAGAAATCTGGCCCCAAAAGCTATTTCTGCGTGCCTTGTGGATGGCTGATGCTCAGAGCCTCACAGACTTGCGGCCATCCAGCATGAGTGCCAGCCACACCCCCGTTTTTGGACCGTGTTTTTAAAAAAATGTTTATCCTCTTCATATGGGGAAAGGCTGCTTCACATAAATCAGTTGAGCCAAACAAAGCAGTCGATGTGGCACATTTTCTGATATTGGATAATATCCTTCTGCAAAAAAGTTCCAGTAGTGTCCATGAGAGGCTCTTGCCTTTTTTTATTTGAATGTCAGCCTGCAGTGATAAAATCTCCAACGCTTATGGGTTCATCTGAAACAACTTTCCGATATCTGAAGCCAGAGAGTCAACCTCATGCTCGCCTCCAAATGCAAGGCACAAAAATGTAGCAATTGGCTAAAGCAAAGCAAAGTCTTAAACATTTGTCAAAGTCTGACCTGATCTTTTCAATTTGCTCAATGTAGCGCTTACTGTGAAGTTGGCTATCCAGCTCAGACCTCATGTTTTGGAAGTTTCCCAATTCCTGGCACTGCAACTTAGATGTGAGTAACTGCAGTTTTCATTTGAAAGCATTAACTGAGCCGATCATGTTGACCTTGCAGCTCTAAATTTTAGCTCATTCAGCATGTTTGTCAGGTCAGTCAAAAAAGCCAAATCTAAAAAGCTATTGCTCATCCTCCAGTTGTTCGTATTCTACATTTTTTTTGTAGACAGAAGAAACTTTTATTTCAAGCAGCAGTTCATAAAATCTTTGCAAAAATTTGCCCCTACTCAACCGTTTGACATCTGTATGATTGCAGTCAGGTTCCTCCATATAGGCATGAATTGAGCAGACAATTTTCTTAACCAAGTATTTATTGGGTTTTCAAAAATTAAACAATCAGCATTTTACACAGTGTTCACCGGCCACAATAGGCCATATAGGCAATACAATGAGATCCATAAAATGTCAGTGCAAATACGATGTATAAATATCAATGCGGCATAAGGTAAAAAGAAAAAAGAGAAAAAAAAGGGGGGGAAGAGGAAGAGAATCAGGGAAGGAGTCCATCGGTCGGTCTTCCTCGGTAAATAGCTTTGAGTTTGTTCCACATATCCACAGGTCTCGTCCAGGTGTTCCCGTATACAATTCCCCCTCAACTCATTTGACCACATCACAGGCTGTTGAGGTTATTGATATCTAGATCGGGGTGATTTATGCTTTAGCCAAGGTTCCCAGATGCTGAGAAATTTGGAGTGCGTATCATTAAGTATACTCGACAACCGTTCATTTATGAAAATAATGAAAATATTATCTAGTCTATGCGTAAACTCCCGGTAAGGGATAAATTGTTTTTTCCAGTGTCCCGCTAGGGTTAGTTTGGCAGCGATTAAAATTTGGTGTGCCAGTGCACGCTGGGATTTAGACAATTCGGGCACTGAGGCATGAAGCAGCGCCTGTGTCGGATTTTTAGCGATGGTCTTATCAAATAGAGTCGAGAGTAGACGGAATATTCTGGTCCAAAACCGGGTTGCAAAGGGGCACGACCACCAAGTGTGGAGCATGTCTCCTGGGGTCGAACATCCTCGGAAGCAATTTGTAGATGTGGATGGAAACATTCTACCTAGCCGAGTGGGGACTAGGTACCAACGAAACATTACTTTATAGGCAACCTCAGAGTTCGTCACATTATTGGAGCACTTAGAAATGTTTACCCATACCGCCCTCCACTCCTCATCAGACCAGCGGAGACCTAGGTCTGCGGTCCATTGGTTAGCGTAGGAGTGAAAGCCGGTACGAGGCAAAGAGTTCAGAATAGTATATAGGATTGACACCTTTCTAGGGCCTCCAGGTGCATAGAGGCAGATGTGCTCGAAGGTGGTAATTGGGTTAGTTAGGTGTCTGCGCGCTTGCATAGTGGATACCCAGTGTTGGAGCTGAATAAACCTAAACATTTCTGCATCAGGGATCTGCTTGTGCGTTTTAAGGTATGACCAGGTAAGTAGGTTAGAGGAACAGTAAAAATTGTACAGTCTCGTGAAGCCATTATCGGTCCACCACTTAAACAGAGTCAGGTTGTCAAATGCTGGGATAAATAATGGTTGGGAAGTTATGGGCAGAAGGGGTAGAGTTGGCGATATCAGCCTGGAAGAATATTTCAATGAGTCCCACACTTTCAGGGTATGGGTCATAAGAGGGCTGAGAGAGCGGGGTCTATCCACTGCCGGCAACCAGGGGAGTGTACTGCCGGCAACCAGGGGAGTGCATGCAGAGGAATTGGGGAGCAGTTGGGGATTTCTAATAAGGTCCAAAGTGGGGTATTAGTTGTTCGGTGGATAGTATTGAGGGGGAGCAATTGGGAAGCTTGATAGTATAGAAGGATGTTCGGTAGACCTATGCCCCCTTCTCGGTTATGTTTATATAGGGTGGTCCTTGGGAACCTTGGGCGTAGTGGATGCCATATGAAGGTTAAGATGCTTCTTTGGAAGGTTCGTATGATAAAGGACGGGACTGCTACCGGCAACACTCTAAAATAGTACAATAGCTTAGGAAGTATGGTCATCTTGACCACTGCAACCCTCCCAAACCAAGATAGTTTATGATGTACCCAGGTGTTCATCAGAGTTTTGAGATGTCTGATTAAAGGTAGATAGTTATTTGCATATAGTGTGGCGTATGAGGGGGATATATTAACTCCTAGATATCGCAGGTACTTCTGTTCCCAAGTGAATGCAAAGTTCTCGCGGAGACTGTCATAGACCCGCTGCGACAGGGATATATTCATGGCCGCTGACCTTTTTCCATTTAACTACCTGGCCGGAGATGTCGGAGAAGAGGTCCAGGATTTGCAATAAGTTGGGAACTGAAGTATGGGGTTGGGTGATGGTCAGAATGACATCGTCCGCAAATAAGCTAGCTTTATATTCCACCCCAGCCACTTCTATGCCCTTCACATTAGGGTTTGATCGAATCATATAGGCTAAAGGCTCTATAGCTAGGGCAAACAGAATTGGTGACAGAGGACATCCCTGCCACATACCTTTACTAATCGAAAAAGTCTCAGAGACATGACCAGAATATTTAACTTGGGCTGTGGGGTTTTTGTACAAAACACGGATCCAGGAAAGAAACGGTCCATCAAGTCTCCATTTGTGTAATATATACCAAAGGTAATCCCATGAGACTGTGTCAAACGCCTTCTGGATATCAAGAGACAGTAAAAATCCTGGGATGTTCCTAGTCCTGAGTGTGTGGATTAAGTGAATGATTTTTCTAACATCACCTGCCTGCCGCAACGGAATGAACCCCACTTGATCTTTATGGATCAATGTAGGTAGGAATGCGTTAACCCTCATAGCCAAGATTTTCGTTAAGATCCACATTCAAAAGGGTTATAGGCCTATAATTCTCAGGATCCAGAGAGTCTTTATCTGGTTTAGGCACCATTGATATGTATGCCAATAGGGAGGAGGGATGTACTGACTCTCCCTTGCGTAATGAGTTATACATATCTGCTAGTCTAGGAGCCAAAATGGGTGCCGGCTTTTTGTAGTAAAGGTTTGAAAACCCATCTGGGCCGGGGGCTTTGGAGATTTTAAGGGTCTTAATTGTTGTCAGTACTTCCTCTTCCGTTATTTCTAGATGGAGGTTATTGAGGGAGGATTGGGAAAGGGTAGGGATTGGCAGGTCACAGAGTATGAAATTAATATTAAAAGCCGCGCTGTGTGAATGAGACCGCAAAGTGTCAGATATAGTAGATACTGACCTTGGAGTAATGTGATACAATGTGTAAAAAGTGCAAAACAAAAAAGAAACGCATGTATATAACATGCACCTTAGTGTAAATGTAATTGCTACAAAATATCCATAATGAAAAATCAAATGCACTAAATATTAACTGTGAATCAATGTGATGCAATGTGCAAAGAATACCGACAAGAAAAACGCATGTGTGTAACTTGCACTCCAGTGAAAATAATAAATGGTTAAAAAATGTCCATGATCCTGGATCTTCAATAGTCCATTAAGTAAATAGAAGATAAAACATTGGATGTAGAATAAACTTAGTCTCCTGTGACCATCAACAGAGAAATCTTCTGGAATGCACCTCACCTTTAGCAGAGACCCACCAGGGTCTGTATGCGCTGTTCCTCTAATTCAAAACAGGTAGAGGAAGCACCTGATGCCGAATACCTCCCAGTGATTACCTCCTCTCAGGTACAGACTCTCTTGCAGTCTCAGGAATTGGAAACAGACAGTTCATCCGAATGGCCCATGCATCAGATAAAATAAAAAGTGGAAACTCGTAGTGCAGATGGTTTTAAAAGGATACTAGACTTTATTAAAAAAAGGGAATACTACTCACATATCATTGGTAGAGGAAGCACCTGATGCCGAATACCTCCCAGTGATTACCTCCTCTCAGGTACAGACTCTCTTGCAGTCTCAGGAATTGGAAACAGACAGTTCATCCGAATGGCCCATGCATCAGATAAAATAAAAAGTGGAAACTCGTAGTGCAGATGGTTTTAAAAGGATACTAGACTTTATTAAAAAAAGGGAATACTACTCGCATATCATAGATAAAATTGAGGTATTTTGTAAGCAGCCACAGACACTGTGTGCAAATCGCTCAGCTCCTCTACTCCACCCTACGTACGTTACGT
>NW_017307476.1:357436-388847 GCF_000935625.1 Nanorana parkeri | reverse complement strand
GAAACGCATGTATATAACATGCACCTTAGTGTAAATGTAATTGCTACAAAATATCCATAATGAAAAATCCAATGCACTAAATATTAACTGTGAATCAATGTGATGCAATGTGCAAAGAATACCGACAAGAAAAACGCATGTGTGTAACTTGCACTCCAGTGAAAATAATAAATGGTTAAAAAATGTCCATGATCCTGGATCTTCAATAGTCCATTAAGTAAATAGAAGATAAAACATTGGATGTAGAATAAACTTAGTCTCCGGTGACCATCAACAGAGAAATCTTCTGGAATGCACCTCACCTTTAGCAGAGACCCACCAGGGTTTGTATGCGCTGTTCCTCTAATTCAAAACAGGTAGAGGAAGCACCTGATGCCGAATACCTCCCAGTGATTACCTCCTCTCAGGTACAGACTCTCTTGCAGTCTCAGGAATTGGAAACAGACAGTTCATCCGAATGGCCCATGCATCAGATAAAATAAAAAGTGGAAACTCGTAGTGCAGATGGTTTTAAAAGGATACTAGACTTTATTAAAAAAAGGGAATACTACTCGCATATCATAGATAAAATTGAGGTATTTTGTAAGCAGCCACAGACACTGTGTGCAAATCGCTCAGCTCCTCTACTCCACCCTACGTACGTTGCGTCAAAGGGCGTGACTTCATCAGGGGTGTGGAGACAGGAGCTTAACCGAGCGCAAATATTAAGACCAGTTGTCATGGTAGCCACCATAAACAAATGGCGGCCATTACATTTTCAAAATTAAAACACCATACTGAACATGTTATAACAGAGTAATATACAAAAAAGTGATTGACACTGTGGCACTTATTACCCTTCATCCAGCTAAGTGAGTAAAGCATTAAAGCATACAGCAAAAAGGTAAGTGGAAAATAGGAAATCTAAAACAACTAAAACCAAAACTATAAACCACCTTTGTGTGAGTCTGTTAAAGAAGGCAGGGTGATACATGAATGGTCACAGAGTAGCTCGTCTGCTTTTTGTTCGTTAAAGGAACCAGAGGAAGAGTAGAGTTTGGTTAAATTGTCCTGGAACGAGCAAAGGATGCTGTTGGGGTTTGCAGTTATGTGTCCCTGCGATGTACGTAATCGCAGAGGTGCATATCTGTGTGGTAGTGTGTTCAGTTTTCTAGCAAGCATGGAACCTGGTTTGTTCGATCTAGAGTAGAACTTATGTTTAGACCATCTAAGGAGCTTTTCAGAATGTTGATCCAGTAGGAGGTTTAACTCCTGTTTTAACGGTATTCAACTGCGATACCAATTGCCTATCCTGCTTATTCTGTAGTTGGGTAGTGAGTTCCTCCAATTTGGTATATAATTCGCTAATTTTCCTATTCCTCTCTCTTTTCCTTCGTGCGGCTAACTCTATCAGCTGGCCTCTCATGGTGGCCTTATGGGCCTCCCACAGGATAACCGGGGAGTCAAGGAGAAAAATTGTCTGGCATGGGACTCAATCTGCTGTAAGAGCTCCTCAGTTGACAGCATACCGTCATTCACACACCATAGATACTGCGTTGGTCTAGCCGCTTCCAAGCGAAACCGTACCGCATTAGCGGCATGGTCTGACCAAGGCACTGGTTTGATGCATGCGGAAATGAAGGCACGGAGATTGTGTTGTAGTGTGAACACATGATCTATCCTGCAGAATGATTGGTGGGGGTTGGAAAAGAATGTATAATCTTTTGGAAGTTGGGTTTAATTCCTTCCATACGTTCTACTAGGGAGTGGTCGTTCAGTAATGCGAGGAAGTTCGAGTTCTGCAGTGGTAATGGCGAGGGATTAGCGGCAGTGGCAGATTTGGTTTTGTCGGAAACTGGATAGAGGACTAGGTTAGTATCCCCAGCTAAGACAAGGATACCTTTACTATGATCGGTGACAACTTTTAACAGATGGGAGAGAAATCTAAGTTGGTGAGTATTAGGGCAATAATAGGAGACTATCGTTATATCAACATCATATAGCGTTCCAATCAGTAGTACATACCGTCCAGTAGGGTCCGAAATTTGCCTATCACAAACGAAAGGAAGGTTCTTCCTGAGTGCAATCAATACGCCTCTCTTTTTTTCGGAGAAGTTGGCGCAATAGAATGTGGGAAATCTTTTATGTAAATATTTGGGGCAAGAAGAAATGGAATATCTGGTCTCCTGCAAACATACTATGTCAGCATGGCAGGAGGAGTAGTAGGAGAACGCTTCGTTTCGTTTGTGTGGCGAATTCAGCCCCTGAACGTTATGGGAAAGTACATTAAAGCTTGTAGCCATGGTTGTCGAGTATGGACCTAAAATGACTAGTGTACCCCTGGGCAGAAGCCCTAAGTGTAGAATAACTCACGAGCGATCTGTGGATACCCAACCAAGGTGTTGCAGTCTCGACCACCGATGGACCGAAAGGAGGGGAGAAGGATCTAGGGAAAAGAAAGAAAACAAACGCCCCAACAGTGGGCAAGGTGAACACAGAGTAGAAATAACATGTATCTCAGTAAACTGTCCCTAAGGACAAGTGGCGTGAATCCTCAATTTCTTTTTCTGCAGCCTCAGCACTCAATGAATGGGAAGCACTCAGTATAGAGGCTTCCCATTCCATTCAGAAACTGCTGATAATAAAATATTTACTATTGGGGGGGCTGGGCGGACGCGAACGAGCACATATAGACGATCGGCTGGCTATGGAGCCGCTGACCGCCTATATGTGAAACACCCTGTAACGGGTGTGTGCAATGGTCGGGTCTTTTCTGCCAGGGGGCGCGCGCGAGCAGAAAAAAAATGCTGTCTGACGACGGCAACCCGCCAATGCAGCAGTGCCGTCCGTCCGTTTTTTTACTACGGGCGGATGGCAAGAGGTTAAACACCTTCTGAAAAAAAAAAAATGCACACTTGTGCTATGTCACTAATGCCCATGCACTCATCGAACTGCAGTGAGAAACACTCAAGTCTTTTGTAATTTTCTTTTTTTTTTTTCCAATAAAATTGTATTACTTTTCTTATAACAGCAAATAACAACAAACTAGAAAACCACAATGATCATCCACTGTTCAAGGTAAGTAGCTTAGTTTTAGGCACAATAGAAACAAGTGTTGAATCCTAGCCAAAAGTATAAACCTCACAAATCTTTTGTAAGTTCTCTAATAAAACAAACAGTCACTATATTTAACAAGCATCAGTGTTCCTTGGAATCGGCTGAAAACGGCCACATAAAGGTCACCTCAGTCTGAGTCAAGGTGCAAAACCCCCAAGGCATTCAACATGTCCTCTCTTAAATATCAGTTAGTATATCAAAGGGGTTTCTTGAGCTGCTTGACCTCCAAAACAATTAGAGATTTACCTATAATATATATCCACCGATAAAAGAAAAATGTTTTGCGAGTTTCTTTGTGCATCTCCCTATCAAGTCTTTCTTTCCATAATGATTTCAGCTCACTGACGATTTCTTGAAGCTGAGGAGCTTTGGGAGTGTTCCAATGTCGCATGATACATCTCTTGTCAATAAACACACAGATCTGAAGCCATTCCAGGCCTTTGTAGTTGGGGGTACCTCACAGTCTCTTGGAAGTATCAAAGAACCCAAAAACAGAGCATATTCCAGGTCGGGTTGCCATGAAAGAATATGCAAGGACCCGCTTCCAGAAGTCTGATATCGGGGGGCAGGACCACAATGACGCAAGGTAGGTCATTGATGACCACATTTAGGACAAATGGAAGAGGCTTGACGAGTGGAAGAGGAGGGCTTAAAGTAAGGAACATATGCCCTGTGCAGAATTCTAAATTGGGTCTCCCTCCAGGTCTCAGCCGTGATTACTGATCTTACTTTCATATATCCAGTGAAGTTTATCGATTTCGTGATCATAATTTTTGTGTAGTGTCTGAAAATGCCTCTCCACATTTCCTTTTTTTAGAATAGCTATACTTGTTTGGCAGATCAAACAAATGCGTTTAGAAGAGGACATAGTGAAAGTCTTCTTCCCACTCCACATGGAAATGGGTAAATTTTTTTGCTTTGTTCCGCACTCATTTATCTGAAACTGACAGGCCTTGGAGATTGTTGACGGCCACAAGTGGACCTAAATGTAAAGTAAACTTCACAATGAGAAGTTGACTAAACTGTACTGAGTGTGCAATTTTTTTTTCAATAAATAAAATGGTAAACTAGAGAGGGGAGCAGCCATCACCACAGGACCAAGGATTGGGTGAGTATACACTATATTGCCAAAAGTATTTGGATTACCCCTCCAAATCATTGGATTTTAGATGTTTTTGATCACCTCCTTTTGCCATCGGTGTATAAAATCAAGCACCTAGGCATGCAGACTGCTTCTACAAACATTTGTGAAAGAATGGGTTGCTCTCAGTACCGTGATAGGTTGTCACCTGTGCAGTAAGTCCATCCGTGAAATTTCCTTCCTACTAAATATTCCATGATCTGTTGGTGGTGGTATAACAAAGTGGAAGCAACTGGGAAGGACAGCAGCTCGGCTACTAAGTGGTAGGCCACGTAAAATGACAGAGCGGGGTCAGCGCATGCTGAAGTGCACAATGCGCAGAAGTCGCCAACTGTCTGCAGAGTCAATAGCTACATACCTCCAAACTCCAAACATAATGTATCTATTCCTGAAAGAAGAATTTTTCAGTTTTCTGATCGTTGTTGGAACGTTCAAGAAATCCTTTAATTAGTGACAGCTGAATCCTGAACTGCTGCAGGATCAGTGTCACTAACTTATTATTGGCTGTTCTGAAGTTTGAAACAGCCTAATAATAACCAAAAATGTATTAATTTATCAAGCAGTAATAGTAAGATTAATTCACAATGACTGCTTGATATAATTAAATAAATAAAATTAACATTTTAAAAAAATTTCAAAAAATAGTGAAAAGTGTAATAAAAATAGGGAAAAGTGTAAAGAAAAAAAGTGTAAAAAAATAAAGGACAAATAAATAAATGTATTTATTGCATTTTTTTTAAGCTGTGCTGGTTTTGTAAAAAATACTACAAATCAAAACTGTTTTTTAACGGTTTTTCCTCTTTTTTTTAAATATTTTATTTGTCCTAAGTGAGGCGTTAGACACACATATGTGATATAAATATGTAGCCCTATCTGTCCTCTAAAAAACAATATATAATATGTGTGGGTGCACTTTGTAAGAAGGTGTATTACTGACGTGGAAGAATCACACAGCAAAAATATCAAAAGTGTGTGTAATTTACGAACAGAAACTAAAAACAAGCTCAGTCATGAAGGGGTTAAAACAAAAACCCACCATATTTATAATATATACTGATATGTTTCAATGACTACAACCAATAATACATAATGCATATAGGTTGAATATTGTAAGAATATATGTATATAAAAAATTGTTTTTTTTACTCATTTAAGTATATAGATGCTTCATGCAATACTAATAATGCAAATTACATTATTGCTAATACAATTTCTTTCAAATAATAAGACTGTATATAAGGTAACTTTTATAATGAGGTCTTTTTCCAGTAATGAGAAAAGGAGAAAAAAAATCGTAGTCCCTATTGTTCTCTGTTAAGTTTGAGATATGGCAGTTCCAACAATCTCATTATAACACAGTCTGGCACCATAGCCAGTCCTTATCTTGTGGTTGTTGTCTGATACCCCCACAATTTACAACCTGGGAATGTATGTGTTAAGGCTCTACAAATCGCTGATCTTAGAGTCTTTGTCAAGAAACCATGAACTCACATTCACCTTATATACTGATAGAATAGACCGAACAAAGATGGCTTCCAGAATAATCATGTTACAATATGTAGAATAATATGTATAGCCCTTACAGTTTAATTCCTTTTAGCCCCAATAGTTCTGACAGCCTGCAGCAGAACGCAGTACAATTGCTGTGTTCTGGTCCAGTGCCATTGGACAAAATGCTGCATGCACTATTTTCCCGATCGCACTGGACCGGAATGCAGGCATTGTGGTTTCCGCGTTCTGGTGACTTCAATTCACCGCCACAGCCCAGAATGCAGGGGGAGTTTACCATGTGATACAGCGCACTCTACTCTAACTCGTGTAAACAAATCCTAAACACCGTCCTAAAACATTGCTTTCTTTGATTCAGGCAATATCTGCGGGAGGGGGCGTGGTGGTGCATTGAAGTCAATGGCACTGTAGCCACGCTCCCAGTGCAATCGCCCGCACCCGAACACGTGGCACTTCGGTGTTTGCATTCCAGTCCAGTGTGTTCTGCAAAAATGCTGCAAACACTAGTTTTGCAGATCACACTGGACCGGAAAGCAGGCACTAATGTGGCATGCATTCTGGTGCGGGAGATTGCACTGCAGGCAGGTTGCGTGGCTACGGTGCCATCGACTTCAATGCACCGCCACGCCGCCATGCATTTGAAAGTGCTATTAAAACCCTTGGCATTGAGTTGAAAAATGTTGATGCTCATGAAGATACCTGGAAAGGAATGATGTAGATCGTTGGGGGGAACCTCCGCACACCTCACAACAGTCCCTGCCAGGCAAAAAAGGATGGTGCTTGCAGTGATATTGGTTCACGGATGGCGCCGTGCAGACACAGAACAAGCAGAGAATCACCAGCACTCAGTAATGAAAGCAAATTTGTCCTTTTATTGGACGGAGGCGTCATAGAAATCAAAAGAACCGACGTTTCGGGGCCGCGCAGGGTCCCTTCCTCAAGGGACCCTGCGCGGCCCCGAAACGTCGGTTCTTTTGATTTCTATGATGCCTCTGTCCAATAAAATGACAAATTTGCTTTCATTACTGAGTGCTGGTGATTCCCTGCTTGTTCTGGAAAGGAATGATTACATCATACATATATATAATAGATGGAAAAAGGTAAGTATAAGAGGATTCAGAGTAGTTCAATAGTCCATCACTGGAAAGATCATAACATTGGATTAGAGAGTCTTTATTATTACTCCTACAGCTGCTTTAGGGAAGGTAGAAAAAAAAAACTAAAAGCAAACAGGAAAATCAACCAAGAAGATAAAAAAATCTATAGCGTACCAAAACTTGGTCTCCAAACGTTGTCGGGATATGACATCCAACCCATTTGGGAGTTCAGAGCGACTTCCACCAGTCGGCCGAACAGGGCCAAGTAAACCTCTTATTTGGTAAAATATGTAGGTACGAGGGGATGATCATCAGGATTAGACAGAAGACCCAGGAGCTGAAGACCTGTGTCTCCTTCAGTGATAGCATGGGTCTTTTCATTCCTGGTTACTGGGATCTTTGTAGGGAAGCCCCATTTGCATGCAACCTTATGGTTGTGCAGGGATTTCGTAATAGGATGCAAGGTTTTCCGTGCTTGAATTGTGTCCTGAGATGAATTGTTGTATAGCACGAAATGTGCATAGGGGTCTGGCATAGGAGAAGTTGAACATACCAGGAACATAAGATGCTCTTTCACATGATAGAAGTGAATTCTTTCAATAACATCCATGTGAAACTTGTTAGGGAGGTGCGGTGGTTTAGTTAGGCGGTGAGCTCTATCCACAATGCATTTGTGAGAAGGTAACAGGGTGCTCAGCATGGTTTGCACATAATCCCTTAGTTGTGAAGGAGATACTGACTCCATTATGCCTCTGAGTTTAACATTATTACGGCACGATCTGTCTTCGATATCTGCAATCGTATAGATACAAGGATCAGAATATAAAAGTTGCAAGTGGCAACAAACAAAAAAAACAACAATGTTCAGTGCAATAAACAATCACAAAGTCAAGAATCCTAGCATTGCATAGACTTTGAGCACCACGTAACCCACAATTTCCAAAGAGCATTGAATTTAAATCATTAGAATTATGATAAGCAAGAATCTTTTTTCAAAATTATAGTGTAGATGGACTAGTTGCAACACTTGTTGAACAGTAGGAGGTTCAGTAGATTTCCAGCTCCTCACTATTAATAATCGAGCTGATAGAAACGCATGTGTAATTATTGCTCGGCAAGGACACTATCAATCCCCAAATTCAACAAGGCCATGGCGGGATCAGGTCGTAAGTCGACCCCAATTATCTGGTTTAGGACATTGAAGATCTTGACCCAAAAAACTTTAAGTTTTTTGCATGTCCAGAAAACATGGAGTAGAGTTCCAACCTGACCACAACTTCGCCAACAGAGGTTAGAATTGCTTGGAGAGAATTTTGCTAATCTGTAGGGAGTTAAATATCAACGTAGCGTGAGTTTCTGAGATAGTTCCCATAGATTAACACAGCGTGAGGTAGATGATGTGTATTGGTGAGCTATGGTCCATTGTTGCGTGGTATAGGTCCTATTCAATTCCTGTTCCCATTTTATGGAAGGGTGTCGATTTAGAGAAAAACAACTTGGGTATTGTAGATTAAGGATATACCCCGTTGTAGGGAGAATGGGCAATGGTAGAAATTCCAAATAGTAGAAGGGACCTGTAGATCCATTGCACCACTTTTAAGGAATAGATGTTTAAGTAGCAGATATCGTAAGTATTCTCCTTGTGGTAAGGAGTAAGTTGAAACTAATTCCGAAAAGGGACCGAAATAATGTTCCCTCTACATAGATCAGATATTAAAGCAATAACTTGTGAGGACCAGGACTGCAAGGATAGGTCGGGGTTAAGAAGTTCCGATCTCTAGTGTTAAAGCCCCTCTATAAAATATTGGGTCCGTCTACCAAAACCATGACCAAATAAGGCAATATGAACAAAAAGGGGAGATCTAGTCAAGAAGGGGATGGCCAGATCAAGTGGTCATTAATGGAACGGGACAGACAGGATTGTGTATAATTTCATTAAAAAAGGTATTTATTAGTACAAAAATATCAAAAAAGAATGTGAACACCATCATCAATTCACTGTCAGCAAGTTAAAAATAACACACATTGTCTGCAGACTTCAAACATACTCTGGTTGGAAGGGTTAACCACATATAGTATTAGTGTATGTCATCAAAATACAATGCAGTCAGACTAATAAACGACCATCCGGTCAGAATTTGCGGTTCTCAATCGCAGAACCCGATGGTTGAAAAGTTATGCCACAAAACAACTTAAAATTAGTAAATAATACAAGATGTATGAAATTATGCACTCTGTAACGGCTCGGTTCAGACAAAGGGCAAGCTGATTGTTTCTCGGTATATGAGAACCTGCATAGGGTAATTGTCCGTACTCACACCCTCTTTGTAGTATTTAATCCAATCCTTAAGTATTTGATGCAAACATGCTAATTAGGAATATTTCTGTGCTTTTATTCAGAGTAGATGTTAGAAGCAGGTACAGGATCATATACTCGATGTTAAGTCCAATGTGATTTCTAGAAATATGTGACACCATTCACGTCTTGTGTGGTACATCTACCGCTTAAAGGTCTGTAGTTCAATGGTAACAACTGATGTCTGTAATTTCACGTTTGTTAGCAGTGATGTCACCAAAGGGTGATGTTATATAAGTGACAAGAGTTACATGTTGTAGTGCGGATAAATTAGATACTCCAGTGTATCTTAAGGCTTTTCTCACGTGAGTTGTTTGTCTGTGGCAACTATGTAGCTTTTTCTAGATGTGATCACATCGTATCCATATAACAGAGAGCTCTCTTGTGGGCACTTTTTTTGCTTCGGTCTGGTAATCTTTAAGTTTGTCTTGAATAAGGTGGTCCATTTTTGTATTGATGGGTTAAATCATAGAGTAAGTGTAACCGTGGTTATCCAACCCGACATTCAAACAAAGTAGAACTAAGTCTACGCGTTTCGCCCCTCCCACATTGGGGCTTCGTCAGGACGTAAGATGAAGCAGGTGGTTTACCTATAAGTCATGGTTACACATCTGAAATGAATCGCTTCATCAGCTTCTTAATGACTTAGCTTGGATGGAGCGATTAAGAAGTCTGAAATAGCCATATACAATTCGACTCATGTTAAGTTGAACCCACTCATTGTTCAGCACACACTGTGGTAATGAAAGAGATATGTTGACACTCATTATTTCTGTCCGATACGGGGTGGTTTTAATAATGGGCAGATGAAGGGTGGAGGTGATGTTTATTTATAAGAATACTCCTAGGTTAAATTAATTATTAAGGCCTTGTGGTATCATTGTGTCCAGTCTGTAGATCCACATTTTCTCTTTCTGTAATAGAACTCTATCGAAGTCGCCCCTGCGTGGGGATAGGTTTAAAGCATATATAGCTTTAACCTTCAGTCCGTCCGGTAGTCCATTGTGGAATTCCGTAAAATGGATTGCTATCGGACTTTCACTGTCTTTTTTCTTTATGTCCCTGATATGTTCACCAATACGTATCCGCATTTGGCGTTTAGTTTTGCCAATGTAGAATTTTTGGCTGGGGCATTCCAACTGGTAGATGATCCTGCTGGAATTGCAGTTAACAAACTGGGTGATATTAAATGTTTTGTTACGATCGGTGTTTACAAAGGGGCACATCTGGCACTTTCCACAGGGGAACATGCCCATAGGTCTATTACTATTCAAGAAATTTAGTTTTTATAAGTTTTGGTTTATACTCTGAATGGGCTAAGGTGTCCCTAAGGTTTTGCGACCGACGGGCCGTTAGGAGGGGTCTAGGACCTACAATTTCTGATAAAGTGGGACAAAGATTGAAAATGTGCCAATGTTTTGTTAGAGTTCTTCTCAGTGTCTCAATGTCTTTGATGTCACTCGACCAAGAGGTAGAAGCATATCTAGAAGGAGACCAACAAGAAATAGAACAAGACACAATGAAGACTGGTCCACCAGTAAGAGTGAGGGAGATATCCCAAGGAAATCCGTTCGTTTTTTCAGACAGGACAGAGGATGGACCTTGCAAAAAATTCAAGTTCCCAGAAAGAACAGAAGACCTAAGAGTAGAAAACATAAGAGAAAAAGACAATCCCACAACACACAGATCGATAATAAAGACAAGGAGCCGCCGCAATTAATGATTACTTCGTAATCATTCTAACCTAATTGGTGTTGTGGGTGGTTGTTTCATTGTTTTTTGATCTACTCGCATCCCATAATAATTGGGTTCTAGTTTTTTCTTTCACTTTATTCTTGCTTTTCTTAAGGACTCTATGGGAATAACCTGGCTCCCTAACTCTGGTACATGTAATCGGCCTCCTTGCTGCAGTTTCGTTTTATACGGAGAAACTGTCCCGTAGGGATCCCCTGTTTTAAAGGTGGGGCATGAAGTAAAGTATTTGCAGCTGTTTCTTTACGATAAGTTTTCGTTTGATTTTACCATCCTCCACCTTTAGTAGTAAATCTAAGAAAGATAATTGATCATGACCGCAAGTAAAGGTGAGTTTCAAGTTTCTGTCATTTTGATTAAGATCGACTATGAAAGTCTTGAGGGAGGTCCTCACCTCCACTCCATATCATTAAAATGTCGTCGATATACCTGAACCATGTCTTAGCATGGCTCAGGTATAGTGTCTCATGATAAACTATCTGTTGTTCCCAGAAACCCAAATGTAGACATGCATATGGTGGGGGCAATGGGGCTCCCATCGATGTGCCTCGGATTTGTTTGTAAAAGGCTCCAGAGAATTGGAAGAAGTTGTTGTTCAAGGCAAATTCGAGTAGTTCAATTAGGAACTCATTCTGAGATGCCATTTCTGGGAAGTGAACACCCAGAAAGTAGTTCACTGCTTTGAGACCCCAACCATGGGGAATGGAGGTATATAGTGATTCGACATCTATACCTACTAACATTGAGTCTTGATTCAGTAGTAATTTTTTCTAATTATAATAAAAAATAAAACCCCCAGTGGTGATTAAATACCACCAAAATAAAGCTCTATCTGTCCCCAAAATATGGTGTAAAATTCATTTCAGTACAGCATTGCATGACGGAATAAACGTCAGTCAAAGTATCGCAGCGCTGAATACTGAAAAATGGTCTGGCCAGGAAGGGGGTCTAAACACCTGGTCTTGAAGTGGTTAAAGTATCTATTTTCCTCAAAACATCTAGTGTCTTGGACATAGGAGGTTAATCCAACAACCATTTCTTTTAGAAGCGAGTCAAGGTATTTTCCCAGGTTTTCAAGAGGTCCTCCTACGGCCGAGACAATTGGTCTCCCGGGTGGATTGGTGCTATTTTTATGTACTTTGGGGATTATATAGAAAGTTGGGAGGTTGTATTGGTCTATCTTGAGAAAAACAGATTCCTTTTTAGAAACTAGTGTGGCTTCTAAAGCCATATCTATTTTGAAATTGAAATCTGCAGTTAGTTTTTTGAAGGGTGATTCTTTTAATTTTGCATATGTCTGAGTATCATTTAGAAGTAGTTTTACTTCCAATATATACATTTTTTCAGGGAGAAGCACTACATTGCCTCCTTTGTCACTGTTCTTTATTGTTATATTTGGCATTTCTTTTAGTTCTTTTAATGCTGCCCTCTCAAGTTTTGAGGACCCTTCACTGACCAGTTCGCCTGTTTCAGGTCGTTTTGTACTAATTCTTTGAAAAGTGGTATCTATTATTGTGGAGGGGGGGCATCGTTTTTGATTTCCTGTTGAATGTGGTAGTTCTTTTAAAGGGGTGTTCTTCGGACTCTTGATAGGTTTAGGTTTTCTTCTAGAAGGGCTTCCAGGTCCCCGAGGGCCTGTGCATCCATTTCATCACTATATAGGTTATCCTGATGTTTCTTTTTTCCAATATCCAACAGCTTGTCCTTGTCCTCATGTAAGTATCTGAGATATACTCTCTGCAAGAAGAGATTCAAGTCTTTGAAAATGATAAATTCATCCATGCCGTCAGTGGGGGAGAAGGATAGACCACGTTTTAGCAGACTGATATGATGTTCATTCAAATTAAGATCAGTGAGATTAATAATATTCTTAGTCTGTTCATCTCCCTGTGAATTACATGGTATTAATTGCGGCAGCTCCTTATCTTTATTATCGATCTGTGTGTTGTGGGATTGTCTTTTTCTCTTATGTTTTCTACTCTTAGGTCTTCTGTTCTTTCTGGGAACTTGAATTTTGTGTGAGGTCCATCCTCTGTCCTGTCTGAAAAAACTAACTGATTTCCTTGGGATATCTCCCTCACTCTTACTGGTGGACCAGTCTTCATTGTGTCTTGTTCTATTTCTTGTTGGTCTCCTTCTAGATATGCTTCTACCTCTTGGTCGAGTGACATCAAAGACATTGAGACACTGAGAAGAACTCTTAACAAAACATTGGCACATTTTCAATCTTTGTCCCACTTTATCAGAAATTGTAGGTCCTAGACCCCTCCTAACGGCCCGTCGGTCGCAAAACCTTAGGGACACCTTAGCCCATTCAGAGTATAAACCAAAACTTATAAAAACTAAATTTCTTGAATAGTAATAGACCTATGGGCATGTTCCCCTGTGGAAAGTGCCAGATGTGCCCCTTTGTAAACACCGATCGTAACAAAACATTTAATATCACCCAGTTTGTTAACTGCAATTCCAGCAGGATCATCTACCAGTTGGAATGCCCCAGCCAAAAATTCTACATTGGCAAAACTAAACGCCAAATGCGGATACGTATTGGTGAACATATCAGGGACATAAAGAAAAAAGACAGTGAAAGTCCGATAGCAATCCATTTTACGGAATTCCACAATGGACTACCGGACGGACTGAAGGTTAAAGCTATATATGCTTTAAACCTATCCCCACGCAGGGGCGACTTCGATAGAGTTCTATTACAGAAAGAGAAAATGTGGATCTACAGACTGGACACAATGATACCACAAGGCCTTAATAATTAATTTAACCTAGGAGTATTCTTATAAATAAACATCACCTCCACCCTTCATCTGCCCATTATTAAAACCACCCCGTATCGGACAGAAATAATGAGTGTCAACATATCTCTTTCATTACCACAGTGTGTGCTGAACAATGAGTGGGTTCAACTTAGCCATATACAATTAGACTCATGTTATTTCAGACTTCTTAATCGCTCCATCCAAGCTAAGTCATTAAGAAGCTGATGAAGCGATTCATTTCAGATCATCTTACGTCCTGACGAAGCCCCAATGTGGGAGGGGTGAAACGCGTAGACTCAGTTCTACTTTGTTTGAATGTCGGGTTGGATAACCACGGTTACACTTACTCTATGATTTAACCCATCAATACAAAAATGGACCACCTTATTCAAGACAAACTTAAAGATTACCAGACCGAAGCAAAAAAAGTGCCCACAAGAGAGCTCTCTGTTATATGGATACGATGTGATCACATCTAGAAAAAGCTACATAGTTGCCACAGACAAACAACTCACGTGAGAAAAGCCTTAAGATACACTGGAGTATCTAATTTATCCGCACTACAACATGTAACTCTTGTCACTTATATAACATCACCCTTTGGTGACATCACTGCTAACAAACGTGAAATTACAGACATCAGTTGTTACCATTGAACTACAGACCTTTAAGCGGTAGATGTACCACACAAGACGTGAATGGTGTCACATATTTCTAGAAATCACATTGGACTTAACATCGAGTATATGATCCTGTACCTGCTTCTAACATCTACTCTTAATAAAAGCACAGAAATATTCCTAATTAGCATGTTTTCATCAAATACTTAAGGATTGGATTAAATACTACAGAGAGGGTGTGAGTACGGACAATTACCCTATGCAGGTTCTCATATACCGAGAAACAATCAGCTTGCCCTTTGTCTGAACCGAGCCGTTACAGAGTGCATAATTTCATACATCTTGTATTATTTACTAATTTTAAGTTGTTTTGTGGCATAACTTTTCAACCATCGGGTTCTGCGATTGAGAACCGCAAATTCTGACCGGATGGTCGTTTATTAGTCTGACTGCATTGTATTTTGATGACATACACTAATACTATATGTGGTTAACCCTTCCAACCAGAGTATGTTTGAAGTCTGCAGACAATGTGTGTTATTTTTAACTTGCTGACAGTGAATTGATGATGGTGTTCACATTCTTTTTTGATATTTTTGTACTAATACCTTTTTTTTTTAATGAAATTATACACAATCCTGTCTGTCCCGTTCCATTAATGACCACTTGATCTGGCCATCCCCTTCTTGACTAGATCTCCCCTTTTTGTTCATATGCGATAAAGTTTGCCCTGGCATGGGAAATTGCTCAATACCACACCACAAGACATCAGGGGAAGGATTAAACCAGTATTTGAGTTGGTCTAAAAGGGAAGCATAATAGTAGTCGCTTAAATCTGTTAAACCCATACCTCCCAACGTTCCTAGAGCTGCAACAACTTATCGACTAAGTAGATGAAAATCGATGATGGAAAACGTTGTCAACATTTTCCTTAATCGATTAGTCGGCTTTCAATTAGTTACCCCTGTTCCCGGCTCTACGCACGCTTCATGCTGCACGCCACACTTATTCCTCGCCTCACACAGCTCTGAGCTTTCTCCAGTCGCTGCGCGCCGCCGAGACGCTGCCCGTCGCCAAGACTATCACGTTGTTGCAGAGAGACGGCAGCGTGGGGGAACGATGATCTTGGGGAAGAAAGTAAAGTTGCTTGCAGGTAAGACTGCCTTCACTTTTCCGCAGGATACCACCAATTATAGAGGAATACAACAAATTCCAGCAAATGCATTATACTATAATGTATTACTTTCACTGAAAGAGCGCTGGCCGAAAGGATCCGGGTGCCGGCACAGACACAGCTACATGGTCTGCATCCGACAGAGATCCAGAACGTGTAGCTGTTCCCGCAATTCAGGTATTTGGTCCTTGACCGTGTACCTGACTTGTGAGCTGGCTGCCGGCCACAAAGTACCGGCTTGCGGGCCGGTACATTCGCCGCCCTGCCGGAATCTGCCGCCCGAGGCAAACGCCTTGTTTGCCTCGCGGCAGATTCGCCCCTGATTACTACCCGGATTTGTTTTATTCCTCTGTAGCTGGAGGTATTCTGCATGCATTGCGCCGCTTTATAGTGTATTATTGCTAGCTGGGATTTGTTGTATTCCTCCTATAGCTGGTGGTAAATTTATTGCGCTGTATAATGATTATACAGCGCAATGCAGAATACCACCAGCTATAGAGGAATACAACAAATCCCAGCAATAATACATTATAGCATTTGCTGGTGGTATATTATTTGTGTATCACTCGGCTGTAGATCCTCAAATCATCTCTGCATTGGTGCTGACACTGTCCTTCCTTCTGGAGGGTGGCTACATTTGTTCCCCATGGTCCCTGTGTGTTGTATTCCATCACTGGAGCCTCTTTTTGTTTTTTTGTTTTTTTTTATTATTTTTATCCGAATTTCATAATCGGCTAAGCGATTTTGGAAATATTCACTAGCTGCAGCCCTAAACGTTCCTATGTTTTATTAATCGATAGTACAAACATCTAGCTTTTTTTTGGCCAAATTAAGAAGAATAGATCTAAGCAAGAGGTTGATCTAAAGTAAGAGGTTTTAATAGGGATGGGTAAAGTGCCGAACAGGTAAAGTAGGTGAGGGGGGATCATCGGTTTAAAGGCCGCGAGGCGTCCAGACCATGTCAATTCAAATTTAGAAAGTTTTGAGAAGATCTTGCTGTAAAGTGTGTGTGTAAAAAGGGAAGAACATTTTCTTTAAAAAAAGAGCGAGGTATTGTTGGTGAGTTTAACTCCTAACTAGGATGTACTATGGGACTTCCACACATAAGGGAAAGTAATAGACAGGGATCTAAGGATATAAAATTTGGCATTGCTTACATTATAATAGGATATAGAGCTAAATTGATAGATGATACGGTGAACTGCTGTTAGGGAATACTTTGAATTTGTTAACATGAAAATCACATCATCCGCGAAAAGGTGTATTTTATGATGATTGGGGCCAAGCATGAATCCAGAAACAGAAGGGTTAGATCGTACAGCTTCAGAGAACGGTTCCATAAGCATGTTGAATATTAAGGGAGATAAAGGGCACCCCTGACGTGTACTGTTGGTTATTTGGAAGGATTTAGAGAGGACATCAGACGAGTAGACTTGGGCTGATGGGGAGGAATATAGAGCCAGAATAGCAGATTGGATAGGACCTGAAAAAACAAATTTGGAGAGAACAAGTTCTAAATACTTCCAATAAATCCGATCAAAGGTTTTTTCCGAATCGAGAGAGTGTGTGTGTGGGGGGTGGTGTGAAGTGAGTGCAAGATAGGGCCACAACAGTGATCTTGGCAAAATACTTGCAGTGTCATTAAAGAGTGTAACCAATCGGTATGTCACCAAGGGTGTGGAAATTAAAAAAAAACTACTTGTCCAAGGGCTAAAGCGAGGGCCCAATCTACTTGTCCCTTATGACAGGATCACTGTTGTGGCCATATCTTGCACTATTCAAGTGGACAGGCTTAATTTGAAGGGTACAACCTGTGAAGTCGGTTAGTGAGCAGGGAGTCCTTTCTGTCTTGTCTCTTTTTGATACAGAATTTATTTTTAGACCACTGAAGTTGCTTGTCGGCTAAATGCGTTAAGCATAGATTTAGTTGCATTTATACGCCTGAAGTTCGTTTTCTTTGGCAGAAGAGACCTGCAAAGAGTAATTTGCCTACAAAACTTTACCCCGGCTTCTAGCATTTTTGTGTGTATTTTTTTATGTGTATTGCACCATACCCTTGCTAGTAAAAAGTACTTATATTTAAGCCAAAAAATAGATAAGCACATTTTTTATGTTGTATTATACACTTATGTACAAACCATACATATGCCCATTGTCATCGTGATCCACTACAATGATCTGAGCAAAGCTTTTACTTTCCTTTGTCTAGGGAAATACCCAAGCTTTTGAACTGCTGAAGCACCAGTTATCAGATCCAGAGATTAAGGTATTTTATAACATTTAAAGTAGCTATCAAATATGATTCAAGGCTGTGTAATGTTTTTAGATGCCATTTATGTCGCTTTTCCTATTGTATTAAGTGTGCCTGTCCCTTAAATGGCTAATTTGGAATGGTATATTTAACATTGCCATCTGGACAGCAGCATATACTGTATGTGTCTGTGCAATAACATTGTGAACACTCATCAAAGCTCATCAAAGGTGACTGTAGTACAGCAAACATATTGTCTTTATCTGTGTCCGAAGCCCCTCAGATTTAACACCTATATATAGGTCTACTTTATAACAGTCTTCCTGTAGTCTTATGCATTTTAATAATGCATTGTGTGACTTTTGCTGATAGTCTCTATCTTTACAGTAGTCCTTGTAAATGTAGGGAGTATTAGCATAAAAAAATTACTTTTCTTTTCTTTTTGTTCATTTAAGGACACCGCTAAGTCTATAAAAAAAAAAATCCTTTTGCTTTGGCAGGCAAATTATTTCCAGCGCCACCTTCAGGATAAATTGTTGAGTGCGTTTGTCGTTTGTTTTGCTTTACCGATTAAGCTGCTGGCTGCATGGTCTGCCTGGTTGTCTCTTTTCCTGCCAAGTCCCCCTTGGTGGGCATAAATGACGCTGATGAGTTAGTGTTGGGCGGAGGAACTGGTTTCCACTAAGGTAAATGGGGGGGGTGCCCATTTACCTTAGTGGAAGAAGTCTAGGATCTTGTTGCTAGGGCAATTTCGTCTTCTCTCAGCGTCCGGGAACCGTCCTTGTTTTCCTTCATGCTTCAGCCTCTTCGGACTGCCAAGTTTCCTAGGCCCTCCACCGAGTGCTCCTCCACTGTTCTGTTAATAATAAAAACCATAACACAAATGCTAAAATAAGCAATGGTCTTATTTATTCATACTGAAAGTTAAAAAATTATAGTAAAATTATATAATACAAACAAATGAAGATTATCAATACATACAATAAAACAAAGACAATACATTACATAACAAGTCCGTCTCCTGGGCTCAGAGAGAGCGAAATATAGCTGAGCGCTTGCTTTTATAAAGCACACGATCCATCCTTTACCCACAAGCCCTCATGCCTCCAATGGGTCTTTCGGCCAATTAGCATCATTCCTAGGATTCTTCAGTGCTTACTGAAGTCCTTCAGCAGATGCCGCTGTCTTTGGCAGGCAGTTCCTTGGTCTAGGGCAGGGGTGCCCATAAGGTCGATCGCGATCTACCAGCCGATCGCGTAGCGAAAACTGGAAGATCAGGATGTCCTCTCCTTCCGCCCGTGGGGCTTCTCTGGATCTCTGGAGGAGGGAGCTGCTGTCACAGAACTAAAGGTGCCCTTACGATTATCGTACGATTTTCGTATGCGATCGACTTTTCGGTCGATAATCATATGTGTTCATTGCAGTGTCCGACCGACAGTACTGTACAATCGTACAACTTGTTTTGAAAACTTTGCTATATCGTACGATTGTCGTAAGGTTGCTGGCGTTTCCGACCGTCAAAAGTCGTTGGATCTACACTGCGCTTGCGCTAACGAAAATACGGCAAATCAATTACCGCATTTCGTCCAGGTGCTTTTAGTTAATTACGGCTAAATTAATCTTGCGATCATCGGGGCAGGATGGGGCTGCCGTACGAAAATCGTACGACTATTCGATCATCGGACGAAAAGTTTCGTCTGATAATCGTAAGGTGTATGGGCACCTTAAGGCAGAGTGGTGAGGAGAGAGAGAAACACTTGGCCAGGTTCTGATAGCCGGCGCCTCTCTCTCCCCTCACCACTCAACCTTAGTTCTGTAACAGCAGCTCCGGACACTGGAGTGATCAGCTGATCACTCCAGTGTTTGCAAATAACTGGGCAAACATATGATAGCAAAATATTTTCTGAATGAATGGGAAGCCTCTGTGCTTTCCATTAATTTAGAACAGAGGCTGCAGAAAAATTGATTGTGTCCTCAATTTCTTCTATTTTAAAAGGGAAATATCAGACCCCTAATATTTCCCCGAAGCACTGGAATGTAAGCCGGTTGACTCCCTGCGTTCAGGGGCGGGAGGGGGTGTGGGGTTGTATTGAAGTCAATGGCACTGCAGCCATGCCCCCCGCCCACAGTGCGATCGCCCGCACCTGGAACACAGGCACATTAGTGCCTGCATTCCGGTCCAGTGCGGTCTGCAAAAAAAGTGCTCGCAGAATTTTTGCGGATCGGACTGGAACACAGGCACTTATGTGCCTGGGTTCCGGATGCAGGCGATCGCACTGTGGGCGAGTGGCCTGCCTGCGGTGCCTGGCTGCCGTGCCATTGACTTCAATGCACTGCCACGCCCCCTCCAGCCCCTGAATGCAGGTGTTTTTTTGTTGGTAGATCTCATTGAGCTCGTCATTTTAAAAGTAGATCTCCAGATGAAAAATTGTGGGCGCCCCTGGTCTAGGGCAACATCTTGCCCTTTGATTCTTAGGTGATGCTATCTTCCCAGCACTGCAGGATATCTTGAGGGTTTTTCAAATGTACATATAACCCCCATAAAACACCACAGGGTGTTATGCGTTATCTGTTTTTCAGGAGATTACATTTCCCTTTATAATCCTTCTTGCCATACCTCTTTCAGGGATAGATACCATGGCTTCCAGCACTTTTAAACACAGCTTGCTTCTTTGATGACCCAAGTGATCTTAGTTGGGCAGATCTTGTATTTACATAGTATTTGAGGTTGAATAAAGACATAAGTCCATCAAGTCCAACCTATTTGTGTGTATAGGTCCCTGAGTCATCTCATTCTTAAGAGTACCTGTACCCTTGCACATTATGGGGTCTCAGGAAATCGTCCAAAAGCTTCTTGAATGATTCCAGACTATTTGCGGAAATCACTGCTTGTGGCAGCGAGTTCCAGACCCTAACCGCGTGAACTGAGAAGAACCCCCTTAGCACCTTGTGTTTGAATTTTTTTTTTCTACCAGTTTTAGGTGGTGGCCTCTAGTCTTTGTTACAGAATTAATCTTAAAGAGTTTGTTGCTAATGTTGCTATGACTATTGAACATCTTGTACATGAAAATCATGTCCCCCCTTAATCTCCTTACTTCCAACGTGAACATATTTAAATTTAGTAGCCTTGTCTCATAGTTCTCATAGTTCTGGTCCTCCATTCCGCTGGACTTTCTCCAGCTCAAGGACATCCTTTCTGTGCCCAAAACTGCACCGCACACTCCAGGTGAGGCCGAACCAGTGATGTGTAAAGTGGCAAAATTATAGACTTGTCCCCTGCAAAACATTCCCTTCTTGATGCAGGACAGGATTCTATTAGCTTTGCTTACAGCAACCTGGCACTGTAATCTATTCAGTTTATGGTCTACAATGACCCCCGAATCTTAGATTATCCGGTCCCACTGCTTTATTCGCATTAAGTAGACTAAGCCTTTGTTGTATCCCGGGTTCTTTCAACCACTTGGCTATATTCTGTGATGAACTAAGTGTTTTATCGTAGGCGTCAAACCCGTTTCCCTCCTGAGACTTGAAGTCTCAGTCTCGGTTGGGAAGCTTCTTATGCTTTTTTTGATGTTTGACACCAGCTGGTTTGGTTGAGAAGGAGTCCTGGGCTCCTTTGAGTGCAGGGAACTCGGAAGAATTTTGCTTCCCATTCTCGGTGTGCTACAGTCTTTTTTGGGCTGTTAACCTCCAGTGGAGTTTCCAGCATTGTATTATTGGTTTGGGATTCGTTCTGCGCATATGGCAGTTGTTAACTTTCTAGTTTTGAGGAGGTTCCAGTAATCTTGCCATGGCAAGCAAAGGCAAGAGGGTTCTTGTCCTGGATCAGGCCGGCTTGTTCCCACTTTGTCTGCTGTTTTACCCTGAACATGGACATTTGGCAGACTGCCTACCTAGCTCGATAGCTTTCAGTTTGGGATAAGTGTCTTTTAGAGGTATTCCAGGACCTGGCATCCATATTTGCTTGTGTACTGGGCATGTTCTTACTCCAAATATTTTCATTGTTCTTTCAGGTGGCTGTTGTCTTCTGGCCTGAACAGACTCCTGGTGGAAGTTACGTGGGCTTTCTCTGATCATTCTAATCTTTTATCTGAAAGGGAATTTCTTTCTTTTTCTTTTTTCTTGGTCTGCAGCCTGGGTTATCTAGGACAGAGGCATATTTGATTTCATAATCCTCTTTAATGCTAGGCGGTAGGTGGTCTCTTCTTGTGGGTCTACATTTGCATGTAGAGTGTTCATTTCACTTGCTCATGCGGCATTCCTAGCTTTCTTTGGATGGGCCTGGTTCATCGCTTGTTCTTTAGGTTTTCACTTTGATGCTCACAGGATAGAGGCTGCTGGCCTCTCAGTTTTTCTTCAAAATCAGTTGAGGGTGCCTCTCATATGCTTGATGAATTTCTCTGTCCCTCCATGAGAGCTGTACTTGGCTTGTACGCTGTCTTGTATGTTTTGGTACATACCTCTCTCACTCTTTGGGTTATGTTGTTGTTGCCATTTTTGGGAGTCCTCGGTGTAGGATAATGGAGGGAGGCATCCCAAACAGATGGGGATTTTCTGGTTTGTCTTTGGACTGCCATTTTTCTCTGGCTACATTGTCTCCCTATCTTTTCCCACTTCCCTTGGAGATGTTTGGGTGGCTTCAGGGCCTTATGGCCTATATCTATGGGTTCTGCATGATGGTCTGTTCAGAGTAATTCTCTAGGCTGATGTGGTTAGGTTGCTGCCCCTGGAAGATATTTGGTTTTACCCACCTCTCTGTGGGTATTACTTTGGGACGTCCCAATAGTCAGATCTGGAGATCTTCGCTCTGTCCCTTAATTGAACAGAAAAGAAAATAGGATTTTTTCCTCAGGCTGTTATTAGTGTGGCTGTTTGCTATTGTACTGCTGTTTAACTAACAGCTGCCTCTGGCAGATTGTGGTTTGGCCACCAGCAGGGGCTGCCACTAGGCTGTGCTTTAGGTTATTTTTTGCCTAGTGTCCTACTCCTGAAGTTGGCGCTATAATCCCAGGGTCAGATCTGGAGATCTTTGCGGTGTCCTTAAATGAACACAGAAAATTGGATTTTACGGTGCGCTAGCTAGCAGTAGATCTATGCAACAACATTAAAAAAAATGGCAGAGCTCGCAAGACCGAATGGTACATAGCTATCATGTATCCGGGAAATTATTGTGTTCCTATGTTTTTGTCACCCCACCAACCCCTATCCATGTTTTCCTATGTGCCTTTCTATTTTGTTTTCTTATGTTGTTCATTAATGCAAAACTGGAAAATAAAGAATATATAAAAAAAAAAAATGGCAGCATGATGGGGCGGCTGCATGCGTAGTACAGATCTTCGGCGGGGAGAAGAGGAGAGACTCGCTGTAAGTCAATGCACGCAGCCATGAGTGTGCACGCCAGACAGACACCGTAGGACAGGAAGAGACGGGAGTCTGCATTGGATCAGAGACCGGCACCAATGCTGGAGGGATTGCTAAATACAAGTGGAAGGAAGATGATCGGATCAAGAGGCATAGTCCTTAAAGCAGAATGGGGGGGGATATTTGTGGCTTTAATGTCACCTTAAGTGTTGAGTTGGTTCCCGTAATATAATAAAATAACTGGTATATTAAAGCATAAATGGTGTATAAGACATGGAGATACCAAATAGTATGCTTCCTGGTATACATACAGTTAAGATATGACCATTGAAATAGATGGAAATTTTGTTTTGCCTGCCAAAGCAAAGCAATTTTTTTTTTTTATAGACTCATTCTAAATCTTGTTTTGTAACCGTGTGGACATCTGTCATCTTTGTTGAGCCATCTTGACCTTGTCTGCTGTATGTTTCTAAGCACTTTGCAAATGTCTATCAACCTGTCATATTTTGCTTCATCTCTGTCATCACTGTGCAAATATACAAGAGGAAAATGTGCCACGTGTAAAAAGAACATCAATGTGCACTGTGCTTTTATATGTCATCAGACTGTGTGTCCCTTGTGCGCACTGTGTTTTATCAGAAAACTGTTGTCTGTCCTAACTGTGGTGTGTGCTCTTTCAGCATTTACATAGTTGCATAGTATTTGAGGTTGAATAAAGACACACAGGTCTATTGAGTTCAACTTTTATGTGCAAGTGTGTGTGTAGTGCGTGCATATGTGTGTATATGAGTCCCTGTGTGGTCTTAGGTTACGGTCTCAGAGGAAGGTATTTAATTTTTGAATTATTCAATACTCTGCTGCTACCAGTGCTTGTGGCAGAGTTCCAAAATTGAACCACTCTGAATGGGAAGAAGCCCCTATACTAGCTTGGGTGTGCCGTCACCTGCGAGATTAAGTCAGTAACCTGCCTCCAGAACCCCCAAATCCCTAGACAATCCCAGAAGATATGACGGAAGTCAGCAGGTTGTGCAGGACAGTGCCAACAGGAAAACGAGGCATCCCGTTAAATCCTCGCAAGCCAAACAATATTTTAAATTGAATAAGTCGGTCTCTAACAGAGACGAAGTGGGAGAAAGGGTAATCCCAAACTTCTTCCCAATTATCAGAGAGATCCGGCACATCCAACACCCACTTCGGCTTGAATGGAAGTCTATGGACGCCAGCAGTATCCGACAAGGCTCGGTATACCGTCGAGAGAAGTTTCCGCAGACCGTCTCGCCTGAGTAGTGATTCCAAAGGTGAGATGCTAAGGGAGCTCTACAACCCCCCCTCCCCCCCCTCCCATCTGTACCTGAAAAGCGTGTCTAAGCTGAAAATACCTAAACAAGTAACGGTTTGGAAGACAATATCTCTCCGGTAATTCAGCAATGTAGTCGAGTGAACCAGCCAAAGTCAGATCTCCCAAGGTCTTAATCCCCATAGCTGGCCAAATATGGAAGTCAGGGACAGCCAAAAAATGCGGCAGCCTTGGATTATTCCACAGAGGGGCGTGTGGCGACTCATGGGTGGCAAGAGGATGGAGAAGCTTGCAGATAGAGTCCCACGATGGAGATGGAGGGAAAGCACAGCCAGTCCTTTCATCAGGAGCGTTATCCAGGAGGGATACAAACTAGAGTTCGATTCTACTCCTCCCCAAAGATTTTTGATTGCCAATCTTTCAAGTCATTTTACCTGTCCCAGTGAGGGAACAGGGGAAAGGGATTTACTCCCATGTTTTTCTTGTCCAGAAACCGTACGAAAAATTCAGACTCTTACCGAATCTCAAGCCATTAAATCAGGTTATTCGCTACAAGAGGTTCAGAATGGATTCATTATTTTCAGTTGAAATATTCTCCAGGAGGGAGTTTTTCTAGTTACACTGGACTTAAGGGATACTTACCTGCACATCCCGATTAAATGTTGCCTCACAGGAGTTCCTGAGGTGGGGAAGCTAGTCCAGCATTTTCAATTGAGAGCTCTCCCTTTGGGGCTCGCTTCGATCCCTCATATCTTTACGAAGGTCCAAGGGGAAGCCCTGGCCCCGCTACGGTTGCAGAGTATAAGCAATAATCCCTTATCTGGATAATCTCCTCCTATTTATACCTTCTCCCCAGATACTTCTTACTCATCTGGCATGCACAAAGGATTGGCTACTGAGTTTAGGATTACTCATAAACGACCAGAAGTCAAATTTCATTCCCTCACAGCTTTCCTAGGTTATGTTATAAACACGGTGGAGAAGAAAATCTTTCTTCCCCCAGAGAAGATGCTGAAGGTCTCAAACTCTGTTCTCCAGTTACAGGAGAACCAAGCCAGATTGATAAGGTTTGTCATGTCAGTCCTGGGCCAGATGACTTCTTAATTTCCGGTGGTGCCCTGGGCCCGCTTCCACCAAAGGAGGTTGTAGAATTTTCTCTTAAGAGCTTGGGACAAGTCTCAGATGTCTATGGAAATGGAGGTTCTAGTTTCTACGAGTGCAAAAAAAAGTCTTAGGTTGTGGCGGTTGAGATTTCATTTTTCTCAGGGCCTTCAGTGGATGGTTCCAGTAGGCAACATGTTAACTATGGATGCCAGCTCATAGGGCTGGGGAGCTCACCTGATGGATGCCATGGCTCCTGGGTAATGGGACAGAATAGAGGCAAAAGCCTCTTCACATTGTATAGAATTTAAAGGCAGTACTGAAAGCTCTCTTAGCCTTTCAGGACTCGATCAGGGGTTGCCACCTCTAGATCCTTTTGGACAATTCCACCTAGTTTTTCTATCTTGACAAGCAGGGGGGTACAAAAAGCCCAGCTCTGCAGGCTTTATCAGAGGAAATATTCTCTTGGGCAGAAAACCACCTACTATCCTTGACAGCAGTACATCTAAAGGGTTCCCTAAACAACCTAGCAGAGTTTGTTCTCTCCGTTTGGCCATTTGATTGAGGGTGGTAGGCGGAGGAGTGGGGCTGTACAGGGACAATGATGGCATGCTTGGACTTGTAGTTCCTTAGCTAATATATATGTGTGGGGGTGGGGGGTGCAGTTCTAGTGGATGTTTATATAATATGGGGGGGCGAAAAAAAATTCTACCCCGGGCGCCCATAACTCTGGTTACGCCACTGCTCTGCAGTCAGATAAAATTGTACCGTGGCTGGAATGAGGAGGAATGCTCTGCAGTCAGATAATATACCATGGCTGGGATGAGGAGGAAAGCTCTCCAGTCAGATAACCTGCAACATGGGTGGGGTGAGGAGCAATGATATGCAGATCTCAGGAGTGTAGGAGCGAAACTGCTGTACACAGGGGGCTCCCTGCCATCCTTGCCCCTCCCCCCCCCCAAATTATTCCTTCCTGCCGTTGTTGGGGTGCAGCCTCCTCTCCTGGCGGGTCCCGGAGTCAGTGACATAGTCTCAGGATGGGGCAGATGTGTGTCCACCGGTGCTGTAAGTAGCACAGCGAGGTCCTTTTGAAGGCTGCCTTGAGGTCCCCAGCAATTGCGGTATCGGCTTTTAATATCGAGGAATTTTAGCGAGCAACAGTACTCGTGATAATGCCCTGTATCGGCATGGATACTTGTATTGGTGCATCCCTATCGGGTACTCCTATCAGTGGAAGCATTGTCCTCCATCCTATGGATTTTGTTTACTGTCTTGATCCACATGGCAATAGAAGAAGGCCTTGTCTGTTTCCAAAGCATTGGTATACAACTCCTGGCAGCATTTACCAAATGAGGTAAGATCGATATCAGGCTCAAAGGGAATCGAATAGTCTGTAAATTTATGTAGGATAGATACAAAGTACTCTTTCCAGAACAAGAGGATAGTCATATGACCAGAAAAAGATGCAAAATATTGCCAGTACTCCGTCCACAACACCAACATGACGCCGACGTTCCCGGAAGCATCTTATGTAGAGTCTGTGGCATCATATACAAATGGTTCAAACAGAAAAAATGGCAAGCGCACTACCGTGGTGGTGACTGTTGGCGGTTTTAGGGTGAGCAAGCTTCTAAACTAGGGAGAGGAACCCTGTATACAGATATGAAAAAGACAAAAAAGGAGCGCTACAACCCAGAGATTTATGATCCTTGTTAGGTTAATTCATGAATGGATTGCAGTATAATACATGATGAAAGTATCTGCAAATATTAGGAATCAAAGACACTCACTGTTAGATGGATGTGATGGTTCACTGTCAGTGAAGAATGGATGGTGCTGGCAGCTTAGGTCACGAGAGGCTCCTGTGGCTGGAACATATGAGTGTTGCCGTTGGCTGGAGGTGGCGTCATGCAGCCATGTGTACGAACAGGTTGTGCACTGGAGATGTTATTGCAGTCAGTCGCCGTGGGTACTCAGCTGGCCAGGCTGGAACCCGTCGGCAGAACGGAAATAGCGCTCCACAGAAGTGGAGGGCTGCCGGCAACCAATGGGTGTAAATGATCGTTGGAGATCAAGCTCAAGACTAGAGGACCAGGCAGTTAGTCTCCCTTGGTGGTGGGGATGTCCGTCTGGAAAGTCGGCTACGCGTTTCGAGGCTATATGACTCTTTTTCAAGCCAGAGAAGAAGTGTCAAGAACGTGCGGGAGATACGTGCGGGAGTGACAGATGGGTGGAGCTTGGGATCGTGTAAGGCTGCTATTGGCAGATGTTTAAGGAGAGGGGTTGGTCATAACCTATAATAGACGTCATTGCTGCCACTTGTTTAAATAGATCAATCGTGGACATCTATTTAAAAACAAACATTTAATCATATTGGTTTAAAAAGAAGTGAAAGTAAAAATAAAATAAAAACAAAAATGTGTGTGTGTGCTACAATGTTGCTCTTGGTTGGGCGAGTCATTTTATATGGTTATGTTGTAGCAGATGGCTGGGTTTATGTTTCTATATTGTAGCTATTTTCGATTTATTTCGAATATGATAAGAACTGGTAACATGATGAATGGTTAAATTAATAAAAGCAATTGAATTGTATAGAAATAGTATAAAAAGTATAAAATGTGTATTTCTTTGTAAAAACCTATCTAATTAAAAAAAACCTTTCAAAATAAAAAACGCACACTGTAAAAGTCTTATGCTTTTGTTTTTTATTTTATTTGTGGGAAACATTTTTATGAAACGTTTTGTCAATCGTTAAGATTTAAAAAAAAATATTTTAATCGTTGTAGGCACATACTCTTAGTCTATAAGCGTAGCTACATGCGTGGGGGCTCGTGTAGTTGTGGATAAACGCAGTATGGACTGGAATTTATAAGATGGTTTGAATTTCTATTTCCTCGTTCAAACCAGTTGGTACTAGGGTATTTAATTTATAGCATCCCTGCTGTCCTCTCATCTTGCTACATATCCTTTTTATCTGCTGAGGGAGGAGCGAAGTGGAAGGGGAAGTGTTACTTGACTAAAGGCTCTGAGTCTGCAGTGGCTGCTGACTTATCGAATATGGTGGCACCTAGTAGCAGTCTTGGGGCTTTTGGACATCCACAGAAGGGGGGCTTTTACAAGGTAACATACATAAAAGAACTTAAATGCACATCTAATCTTATTGAACATTTTTTTGCTGATATGAAAGATCTGGCAAGAGAAAATAAAAAGCATGAAATTGTTGTTGGCTTATGTGACTAATCAGAATTCTTGCATATTTCCATATAATTAAAGTTAAACCCTGTTGCTCTTGGCTAAAACCCCCATTTTGTGCTTATCTAATTTTTTTTACTGTTTTTATAATCAGACCCTGTTTTCCATTAATAAACTCTGAACAGCTGCACTATATTTGTCTGTTATATATGTTCCTCTTGGGGAGATTTATTTAGAGAATCTCAGACATTTGCCATAATGCCAGTTTTATTATACAACCCAATACTTTATGACGACATTGTTTTACAGGATGTGCAGATTATAAACTGGCTTCATGAATTAAGGATTTCAGTTACACATCTGACCATCGACTATGAGCAGCTTGTCGGCATTGTACTGGTAAGTGCCAATTTTGGACCTTTTGTGTGCTGTAATTTCTTTTTACAAATTTAACAATTATTAAAATGTTTTTCATTGCATCAAGTATGAGTACCTGAATCTGGGTAGATATCAAATTATTTGAGTACAGTGAAATGCAGCCTGGGAGAAAGAGGGGTAGCGCTAGGATCCAGTTATGTGTGCTACAATCAAATCTACTGACCAGGAATATGCTAATAGTAGGAGAAAGAAGAGGGATGAGCTCATCAGCCTGCTTCTGTTCATTTCACTATTGAGTAGCAGCTTGGTTGGAAAGAAAGCGACCCAGCTAAATTTCTTATCTGCAGCATCTACTATGCAGTCCAGGCCTATGGATTTGTCAGGGCTGGATGAGTAGTAATATTTGGCAGGAACTCCTTTTTATATGTGTGTATTTTAACACTGTATTTACTTTTTGCCTATACTTCTGCTATAATCCTATAATAGCTGTCGGGTGATTCATCCCACCTACATCCACTGAGAATTAAAAATACTTTCTCTTCCATTCATTTAAGGACACAGCGGAGATCTTGATCTGATGGGTTATAGTGCCACCTTCAAGAGCAGGACTATGCAAAAAAAAACAGCCTAGGGGCCGGACTCTGGTGGTGACAAAACCCCCCCATCTGCTATAGGCAGCTCAGTTTTTCGCCTAGTGTCGAGGAGTAAGGACCTAATCTCCCTGCTGGGAATCTGGGTTCCCTCTTTTTGTGTGTGTCTGATGGTGCTTTGGTTGGCTGCTTGGTGGGTGTTTTGCCCGCCTATGCCACTGTACACTTGACCACTTGAAGACCAGGGTTTTAAACCCCCTTCCTGTCCAGGCCATTTTTCAGTGTTCAGCACTGCAGTACTTTGACTGACATTTATACAGTCGTGCAATGCTGTACTGAAATGAATTTTATACTATTTTTTTGGGGACACATAGAGCTTTCTTTTGGTGGTATTTAACCACTTGCTGTCTGGGGCAATTTCTTAATATTTGCGCACACATGAAAAAAATCAGAATCAGAATTTTGGGCTAATAAACGGCTTCAGACCGTTTGGAGTTATATATTTTCTGAAAGCAGAGGCCCTGTAGAATTAAAAAAAATGCTATTTGCAATTTTTTATTTTCCACGGTATTTGCGCAAATGTTTATCAAACCAGTATTTTTAGATTAAAATGCACAAAAATGTAATTTAGTGCACTGAAATAAAATCTAATACCCAACTTATTTATAAAATATAAACAAAAAGGGGTCACATTGGGTAAATAGATACCAAACATGTGAAGCTTTAAAATTGCATGCGCCCGAAAAACCGCAAAAAACTACCATACCCCAAATTTCCCATGGGCGACACTTTAAAAGCTTTTACTGCTCATCAGTTTAGTGTAAGCAGTGATTAATGTCCCTAGAATTACACTGGTCAAAAAGGAGAAATGAAATGAAAGTAGCTAAATTTTACCAGCATTGGGTCACTAATAAAGGAAAATTAAGTCCTGAGTATTAGTTGGCTCCAGTTTCCAAGATACCGCTTCAGGTCAAAATTGCAGCAAAATAATTCAAAATTACGAGGGGGATGTGTGATTATGCGCCCTAACTTTTCTGCAAACTGTGATATAGCCATGAGAAGGGTACCAGACCAATCATTATACATTTATCTTTTTATTGATACCGATAACAACTTTCCATTCATTTATTGTTTTTTCTTGTAACAACAAGGTTCCATCTTTACTCGGTATCTAAACTGCGCTTTTTGGCTTTTCTCTTGTAAACTGCAGTAGGATCATCCCTGGAGAGATTCCAGCAGTAATAGGCAAGCATGGATGGACTCCATTTCCCTTGGTATCTTTTCTCCATGCCTGCGATATCCTGGTGGAATCTCTCCCCATGCTCATCGCTCACTGCCCCACAGTTTAAATGGAAATAGTTTAAATGTGAGTGTAAGAAGTGAATTTTCAGTAACATGTTTGCACCAAGTGCTTTATGGGACCATAGCAAATTTTCCATGTGTTTTTCATAGTCTTCTGCCTTGCTGTTCCCGAGAAACTCCGTTGCCTTGGACTTGAAGGCTTCCCATGCCTTCTTTTCCTTGCCGCGCAACAGACGATCAAACTTGTCATCTCGGAGAAGTTCTCAAATCTGTGGACCGACAAAGACGCCTTCATTGATTTTGGCTTCTCTAAGCCTTGGAAACTTTTCATAGAGATATTGGAAACCTGGTTTTGTTTTTTCAATAGCCTTTACAAAGTTCTTCAACAGCCCCAGCTTTATATGCAATGGCGGTAACAACATT
>NW_017307476.1:346186-357053 GCF_000935625.1 Nanorana parkeri | reverse complement strand
CGGGGGGGGGGGTGGGAGACACCAACTTACGCTAGGGAGGGGGGAGACACCGACTGATGTTGGGGTCCCTTAAAAATTTCCTCGGCCAAAAAGGGGTCACGAGTGGAGAAAGTATAAGAAGGCCTGGTATAGATCACCACTTCTTGACATTGTCACTTCCGTTGTGGCTATGTAATCTGAATCAGCATCTTTCCTGACGCCCTTTCTTTATGTGCATGCGCACCGGGAAGTGACATAGTGGAGACATTTTATGGGTCAAGGAAAAGTACAGCACACTGTGGCGGAGGGATCCCTCATCACTGCTGTGAGTAAGAGCAATTGCTGTGACCCTGGTACTGGTGCTGACTCCTGTCAACTATAAATGGACTACAAATCTCAGCTATACATTATACAGCAATGCAGAATACCACCAGCTATAGAGGACTAGAAATTTCAGTAATGCAGAATACCACCAACTATGGAGGACTACAAATCTCAGCAATACATTATACAGCAATGCAGAATACCACCAACTATAGAGGACTACAAATCTCAGCAATACATTATACAGCAATGCAGAATACCACCAACTATAGAAGACTACAAATCTCCGCAATACATTATACAGCAATACAGAATAATACCACCAATAATGTAACGCAGAGTGCAGAGGTCAGTAATGTGACACAGAGGTCAGTAATGTGACGCAGAGAGTGGAGCTCAGTTGTAACGCCAAGTGCGGAGGTCAGGGGTGCGTAGGTCAGGGGTGCGTGTAACGCGGGGTGCGTAGGTCAGGGGGGCGCGTAGGTCAGGGGCGCGTAGGTCAGGGGCGCGTAGGTCAGGGGCGCGTGTAACGCGGGGCGCGTAGGTCAGGGGCGCGTGTAACGCGGGGCGCGTAGGTCAAACACAGCCTTCCATTGCTGTGTTATTGGAGATGCATACAGCTTACTAGCATACACAAGGGTGTCTCCTTAGAACCCTGCAAGGGAAAGGAGCCACCGTGAAACTATACATCAGAGGCAGTGCTCAGGGGACCATTTGATTCTGCAGGAAATTGAAACTTAAACATCAAAGGGCATCATCCGTTGTAGGTAATTTAAACAGCATTTGAATCCTCTACTGACATTCCCCCCGCATACAGTTTCCTCTCTATGGGCTACTATGGGGGAGAAGGGGGGTCATCCTCCATTCAAATCAAAGTGGGAAGATCTTTTGGGTGGTTCTTGCTCTGAAGACGATTGGAGAAAATGTTATGTCCTGACTCGTAAGCTGTCTATGTCCTCATATATTCAGGGAACGTGAGGGCGCAAGGCTAGAGGGACTATGAAGCTGATTGAAACAAAGTGAGGGAAGCAAGAGGAGATGGATCACTTACTTTTAAGTGGGTCTCGGAACCGGATGGATGTGGAACAGTGGAGGAAATTGTGGAGTCCAACGTGTGCAATCAGTGAAGGCTAGTGTGTTGCCTTGGGTAGCTCATCACAGGGAAATGAGAAGAGAGGGGTGGACAGGAGTGCAGGTGATGGCACACACAGTGTGTCCGTATCCCCGCTGAAGCAATGTAAAGTGCCAGTGATGTGAGGACTGACGTCAGGCTGGGCTGCAGCTGCGGGTGGAGGAACTCGGGCTGTGAGATGAGATTTCCTCCACTGTTCCACATCCATCCGGTCCCGAGACCCACTTAAAAGTAAGTGATCCATCTCCTCTTGCTTCCCTCACTTTGTTTCAATCAGCTTCATAGTCCCTCTAGCCTTGCGCCCTCACGTTTGTTTTTTGGTTCCACAAGTGCAGGCACTCCTCCTGTCTCCCAGGGCTGCAGGCGAGGTAGAGCTACAGCATCCTATTCCCCTGGCCCAATCCGAGACCGCTGTTCGTATTATTTTTATATATTCAGGAAAAGCGTTCTAAGATAGTATCCCTTTCGTATCGTACGCCAGAGGATTTGCACAAGATGTACCCTTTTGAATCTGATTGCTGCTGGAGATGCTCTGGGGAAGTGGGATCTTTTCTTCACTTATGGTAGAGCTGTCTTATTATCACCGGGTTTTGGACCTCAGTCTTTGCCTGCGATCACAGGATGAGCATTTCTGATATACTTCTCTCTCCCAAGGCGGCCCTCCTCTCCATGATCCCTACGTCCCTCTCCATGATCCCTAGGTCCCTCTCCATGATCCCTAGGTCCCTCTCCTCTCAAGAAGGGAATCCTGTACCACTGTTTGTTGGCAGCCAGAGTCGCCATTTTGTGACACTGGAAGACCAACCATCCCCCAAAGCTCACGACTTGGGCCCTGATAATGAATTAAATTTACACTTTGGAGCATCTGGTGGCAGTTGACCAACACAGGTCTGGCTAGTTGGTTTTTAGGAACTCTATACAATTTAAACAAATGCTCAGCTCCTGAGTGGTTAGTTGGTCGCCTTGTGGCCTAGCTATTTTTGGAAGTTAAAGTGTATTATATGTCTCTTATATCCAACTGCACAGCGCTAAAAAAAAACTCATATTGGGAATAGCATGAACTAGCAGAACAAAATTTTGCAAAATATATAAATGAATGAATAAATAGTGAAACTCTCCTAAACAGTATCAAAAATAGAGAGATTAAGGGGGTGATTTACTAACCTAAACACACGCACGCACCAGGTGTGTGTGATTTTCACACAGCAAAACGTATTTATCAACCAAAAAGTCTCTAAAAGCATATTTCCACTAATTCCATATATGGAAAAATCATGCACATGATGCATATATAATTCTGCTTCACAGTTTAGACAAAAATGGTTAGCTAATGCATTTACATTCCTGCATTCATCAACGCAAGCAACATAACATAGAGCTAATTTACACCACATTACCTTGCAATTCATTGCAGGGCTTTGCACAACACACCTGCTGGGTGTGTACACACTACAAAGGTGTTTCGATTCCTCCCATAGATCATGCTGGGAGGGAACACACTACAGAGCTGTATACACGTTCATGGTGTGTTTATAAGGTTAGTAAATCAACCCCTAAGTGTCAAAAAAATAATTAATACTGCAACATCAATTAATATATAGGACTGATCATATAAATAGGAAAACATTTATATATCCAGACGACAGTCCAAGAGTGCAAATAATGTAAAGTTTTTCAAAGTGAAAAGAAGAACTCTCTCAAAGTTCATAGTGCATACATCAAAAATGTATGCACTATGAACTTGGAGAGAGTTCTTCAACAAAAATGTATGCACTATGAACTTGGAGAAAGTTGTTCTTTTTCACTTTGAAAAACTTGTTACATTATTTGCACTCTTGGAATGTCGTCTGGATATATATATTTTTTCCTATTTATATGATCAGTCCTATATATTGATTGATGTGGCACTCTGTATTAATTAAGATTTTGACACGTAATCTCGCTCTTTTTGATACTGTTCAGGAGAGTTTCACTATTTATCCATTTATTGATATATTTTGTTCTGCTTGTTCATGCTATTCCCAATGTCAGTTTTTTTTAGCGCTGTGCAGTGTGATATAAGATTTTGAAGGACCTTTGGGTCTTTGTGTAGCAGCTTTCAAACTTTTTGGGGGATTTAAATCCAGAAGTGCAGATTTCTATTACATTTATTATATGTCTCTATTTAGAAAATTTTAGGAGATGTTTTTCTGGTATTAAGTGGACCATTGCTACCCTGTCCTCCTTTCTTCTTCTTTTTCCCAATCCTTTCCGTCTGTCCCCTCTCTCCCCTTTCTAGAATTCTCTTTCAACTACTTTAATATATATATTAGCCATGTGCCGGATCTTCATCATATTGCATATTGGCTTTTCAGCCTTCTGAAGACCGCCCATCAGGGACCTGATGGGCATTGTTATCTGACACCAAGTTATGTAGTGGAACACAGTCCTTACAGGATGTCTCCAACCTAAAAGCAGATCTGAATGCACTGTGTGATTGGGCATCTATTTGGCAAATGAGGTTTAATGTTGATAAATGTAAAGTTATGCACTTGGGGACTAAAAACATGCATGCGTCATACACTCTAGGGGGAGTATGTTTGGGGGAGTCAATGGTGGAGAAAGATCTGGGTTTACTGGTAGACCATAGACTCAATAACATGCAATGTCAAGCCGCAGTTTCTAAAGCAAGCAAAATACTTTCTTGTATTAAAAGAGGTATAGACTCCAGAGATAGAGACATCATCCTGACCCTGTACAAAGCATTAGTAAGACCTCATCTGGAATATGCAGTTCCGTTTTGGGCACCAGTTCACAAAAATATGTTGTGGAACTGGAGAAGGTGCAGCGAAGGGCGACTAAACTCATAAGAGGCATGGAGGAGCTCAGCTATATGGAAAGATTAACTGAGAATTGATTATTGAATTTGTTCTCTCTGGAAAAGAGGCGATTAAGGGGGGGGCGGGGGGCATGATCACAATGTATAAATACATAAATGGTCCATATAAAGAGCTCAGTGCCAAATTATTCACGTTAAGGTCACTGCAAAGGACAAGGGGGCACTCTTTGCGGCTGTAGGAAAAGAGGTTTTAAATGCACAGAATATTACTGGATATTGAGTTCTTATAGGTATATTAAGCATCAGAGATTGTTGATCCAGGGAATATCAGATTGCCTTATGGGATCAGGAAGGATTTTTTTCCCCTGCTGGAGCAAATTGAACCATGCTTTATAGGGTTTTTTTGCCTTCCTCTGGATCAACAGGGAGTAGCTGTGAGCCTAGCCTTCTCTTTTTTCCCCCTACGTATCTCTATAGGTTGAACTCGATGGACTTGTGTCTTTTTTCTTTCACAAAGGTTTTATTTGGTTTTTGTCAGGTTTCTTTCGCATAAAAGGTTACAACAATAACAGAAGTAGGGCATACAAGCCCTGCAAAATGGAACATAAACGGAAAACATACAGCCACAACATTGTGCAGAGCCCTGCAGAATGTATTACAGAAGCAGTGGAACAAGTGCCAAATAACAATTTGGGAGTACCGCTATGAAGGGGGCATTGCTGTTACGTTTTAGTGAGTAAGACCCAAAATACCATGGAAAGGAGCATCATAGGGGGAACTTATCAGGTCCGGTGTCTGGGTATCGTGGAGCCGAGGTCAATGAGGTTTACGGCCCACTACACCGGGACATCTGGTTCAGATAAGACGGAGGACGTCAAACAGCACAGATCAGTATAGGGATAGTAATAGGGGGGTTAAAGGAAGAGGACATGGAAATGGAGAAGGAGGGGAGGACCGGGTGTGGGAAAGAACAAAAGGGGAGTAGGACAGGGGAGGGTGGTACGCTGGGAAGGGAGTCCAAGGGGAGACGGGAAGTACAGAGCCTCTGTAATGGATAGAAGCTGTGGATCAAAGGATGGTGGTTTAGAGTAATCGATCCAAGGTTGCCAAATCAGTAGGAAGTGATTGTGAGTGTCGGACAGAACCGCCGTCAGTTTCTCGTTTACCAATATATCATCCAGGCGATTTTTTTTTTTTATTTTTTTAAATTCTTTATTTTTGGACAAAAAGGGTGGGGTACATTGAAAGAGAGAACATGCGGAGGCCACATGGTCTCACAAAATGTGTAAATAACAAACAGTGAGGCATATAGTATAAAACTCGATAACAGGTTGTAAGATCGGTTCAGGTAATTATATTTGTCCCCGCCCTTAAGGCATTTTATGGTGAACAAAAAGAAACCAACATAACACACACAACAAAATAAGAAGGGAACACTAAGTTGGGGCGGGTGGTCGGGTACAGCCCCACTAAATGGGAGACCAGCCCGAACACGGTCACTCCCCTTCATCACATACTAGGCAGACAGAGACAAACACTGACTCACAAACCTAAAGCAAAAAGAAACGTAGAAAGAGCAGAAATGAAAGTAAAGATTGCAGTCCCGCTCCCCGGCGACCCCCAGCCCTATCATCCCCAGTGCCATATATCCTCCACTAATTGGGTGGCATGGTCGGGCAGCACCTCAGTCTCCCGCGTCCTCTCTGCACTCTATGGTGAAAGCATCCGAGCCCCTGAATTGGACATCCAGGCGATTTTTAACTCCCCTGAAGCTCAGGGTCGGAGTTTTCCATGCTCTGGCGATTGTCATTTTGGTGGCGACAAAGATGTGGGACACAAGGTGTTTCTGGTAACGCGTCAACTGTGGAATTGGCTGTAGTAACAATGCCTCGCAAGGTTCCTTTGTTAGGGTGAGTTGGAAAAGAGAGTTGAGTAAATAGTAGACCCGATTCCAGAGGCTTGCCGCCCGGTTGCATGTCCACCAAATGTGGATCATGGTACCCGACGCGCCACAGCCCTGAAAGCAGTGCAGAGAGTAGGAGGGAATGTATTTCGCCAGGCGTGTAATACCAACGGTACATCACTTTGTAGGAGTTCTCGAGTGCGAGTACGTTGCGGGAGCAACAAGCTATTGCTGACCAGGTATGCTGCCAGTCCTCAAGGGTTAGGGATCTGCCCAAGTCCTCATGCCACTGACGCTGATAAGGGGCAAGGGTGGTAGAAGTGGAGGATACTACAGAAGAGTAGATCAAAGAGATGACACCTGGGGCGTGCGGATCTGAGTTGCAGCAGTGCTCAAATAGGATCATTCTCGATGGAGCTGATGTGTTTTTCAGGAGCGAATTAATTAAGTGGCTTATTTGGGTGTAGCGCAACCATTCCCGGAGTGGGATGGATCTATTGGTACGGAGCTGCTAGAACTATTTCACACCGGAGAGCGAGATGAGGGAGTGTACAGTGGTCAGGTCGTTACGAGTGAGGGTCGTTGGCACCAGGTGGGAATAATGGAGAGTTGAGCCAGGGTAGTAAAGGGAGGTGAGGTGACATCAGATTGCCGGAGTACCGAACTCTGTCCCAAACCTTCAGGGAGTGTCTAAGGATTGGGCTAAGATTAGTGGGGCGGTCAGTCTGGGAAAGCCATAGCAGGGGCAGGGGATGACAGTCCACCATGTCTAAACATGCCCATAGTGGGAGTTTGGTTGTTGAATGTAAAAGGGCTAAGGGATCAATGGTGGCAGCCGTATAGTACGCTCGAAGATTAGGGACTGCAAGACCTCCACAGAGTTTGGGGCGATATAGCAGTTTTTGGTGGTTGCGGGGACGGGAGTTGCCCCAGATGAATGCGAGTATCCTGCGTTGGAGAATGCGAAAAATATGGCCAGGAATGGGGATCGGCAGGGCCCGGAACACGTAAAGCAACTTAGGCAGGAAGGTCATCTTCACTGCATGGATCCTCCCTATCCAGAAGATGGGAAATCTCTGCCAGGAGACCAGCAAATGAGTGAGGGATTTCAGGAGGGGGGGGGGAATGTTGGCCTCGTATAGGGTGTTATAGGTCAGGGTCAGGCGGATGCCCAGGTATTTAAGGGAGGGGGCCCAGGTGATCGGGAAGGAGAGCTTGAGTGCGGCTAGTGTTGCAGACGTCAAGGAGACATCAAGAGCTTGGGATTTGGATTGGTTGACCCGTAAGTCTGAGATGAGTGCGAAGTCTGAGAGTGCTTTAAGGAGGTTCGGGAGGGAAAGGAGGGGGTTAGTCAAAGACAGGAGGACATCATCAGCGAAGAGGGATATTTTGTGGTGAGGCCCTGAATATCGGGGTTGGATCTGATGTATTCCGCCAAGGGTTCGAGGGCAAGGGCAAAAAGGATGGGTGACAGGGGGCAACCTTGGCGAGTGCCGCGCACTATCGGGAAAAGAGACGATTCAAAGCCACAGTACTTAAGCTTGGCCTGGGGCGAGGCATACAGGGCTGGGACCCAGGATATAAAGTGGGAGCCAAAGCCCCAGTGGCGGAGAACCTCAAAGAGATACGGCCAAGGGAGCATGTCGAAGGCCTTGGAAATGTCCAAGGACAGCAACATCATTTCTCTGGAGCGTAATTTGGCTAAATGCATCAGGTGTAGGGCCCTCCGGACCCCGTCCCCGGCCTGTCTGGATGGCATGAAGCCGACCTGATCTTTTTTGATTAGGGACCCTAAAAATTGGTTACAGCGGGAGGTGAGAATGTTAGAAAGCTCTTAACGTCTACATTTATTAAGGAAATAGGGCGATAATTGGTCCAGGAGTGGGGATCTCTATCTGGCTTAGGTATCATTACAACGTTCGCTGTGAGCATGTGTGGGGACATGGAGTCGCCCTTCGGGAGACCATTAAAGAGGGAGGCCAAGGGGGCGGATAAATCTTCATATAGTTTTTTATAGTTGGGGATCTCTATCTGGCTTAGGTATCATTACAACGTTCGCTGTGAGCATGTGTGGGGACATGGAGTCGCCCTTCGGGAGACCATTAAAGAGGGAGGCCAAGTGGGGGGATAAATCTTCAGATAGTTTTTTATAGAAAAGGACGGGGAATCCATCCGGGCCCGGACATTTACCCGTTTTGAAGGCCTTAATGGCTTGTTGGACTTCGATGGCAGAGATTTCCGACTCCATGAGGTACCTACCGGCTTGTGGGATATCTGGAAGGGTAATTCGGGAGAGAAATTTGCGGATAGTATCGAGTGAGGAGGCGGAAGGGGTCGAGTAAATCTTGGAGAGATGGTGGTGGAATTCAGATAGGATTTTTGTGGGGTCACTAGTGCAGGTGGCCAGCCTGGTGCGGAGGGAGATTGGGGTTGGGACACTATCAAACGTCCGCAGGCGTTTGGCTAGCATAGAGTCGGGTTTGTTGCCCTTCGCGTAGAATTTCTGTTTCGTCCAACGCAGGGAACGTTCGGCCCTATCCGTGAGGCAGAGGTCAAGCGCAGCCCGTGTCGACGCCAGTAATGTGCGGTTAGTGGTCGTGGGGTTGGACTTAAAGGCCCGAGACCTCTGGTCCAGTTCCGTCTCGAGACTCTGAATGCGCTGGTTGCGAACCCTCTTTCGTTTAGATGCTATTTGAATCAGGTGGCCACGTATGACCGACTTATAGGCTTCCCAGACTAGCGATTCAGAGGGGACCGACCCCGCGTTGAGCTGAAAGTAGTCAATGGTACGCATGCGGATTTCCGTGAGTATAGGATAGCGAGAACAGCGATTCATTTAAGGACCAGGGGGGCATGCTTAGGACGGAGGAGCACACTACGAGCACTGCATCATGATCCGACCAGGGTATAAGGAGAATGTGAGAGGAGGAGGCTAGAGAGAGGGAGCGCCGTTGGAGAAAGGCATGATCGATACGAGAGTGGGAGCGATGGGGGTTAGAATAGAAGGTGTAGTCTCTTCCCATGGGGTGGCGATCTCGCCACACGTCCACTAGGTTATGCTGGAGGAGCAATTGTTGAAAGCATTGGCTGTGGGGGAATTGTGCAGTGGGACCTGGGGGGTATTTATCTAGTTGGGCACGGAGAATCAGGTTGGAGTCCCCACATAGGAAAAGAGTACCTTTTGCATGCTCAATGAGCAGAGGTGAGTGAGAAAAGGAATTGGGTTTGTATTAGGCGCATAATAGGTGAGAACCGTGATGTCAGTATCATTAAGTCTGCCCGTCAAGAGAAGGTACCGTCCCTCTGGGTCTGCTATCTGCTTAGTGCAAACAAAGTTCGCTGTTTTACGGAAAGCTATGAGGACACCGTGTGTTTTCGTGGAGGCATTGGCTTGATATACGGATGGGAAGAAAGCATCAATATATTTGGGGGCACTTGAGGTCGAGAAATGCGTTTCTTGAAAGCAGGCCATGTCAATATGGTGGCTGCGGAGGTAGCGAAAGGCTTTCGTTCGTTTCTGGGGGGAGTTAACGCCCTGCACATTCAGGGAGAGCCAGCGGAGCGGCATCGTGCCGCTCGGGGCTGGTGACCAAAGCAGGGACTTGTGTCTTTTTTCAACCTGACTAACTATGTAACTATGGAATAGTTCCTGTATTTCCAAATTATTAATGTCTGTGCATACTTGGCTTGTACTTGATAGTCCATATCCCCTATGTCTTGTTTCATGCTTTTTTTTTTTTCTATTTTTGTATGTCTATTCCTAAATAAATAGATTGACCCTAAACAGCATTTGAAATTGTTTAAAAACATTTTGACTTTAATATCATTTTAAGTGCTTTCCCTCCTTTTTAATGTTTTTGCTAACTTGTCTTTTTTTTTTTTTTAGAAACTCCCTTGGCTAAACCGAAGCAAAGAAGTTGTGGAAGAATTTCTGTCTTTTTTGGGCAATCTTGTGTCAGCTCAGACTGTATATCTAAGATCTTGCATGAATATGATTGTCTCGCATTTTCTACCATGTAAGGCTAATTTTTTTTATGCAAGTTTTTATGTTTGTCAATGTCTAACTATCTAATGCAGCTATAGGCAGAATGTTCATAAACATATACCATATAATGATAAACTTGTATTGGCTAAATGAACCTTGCTGGCTTCTAGTTTTGCCTGTAGTAACTTTTCCAAAAATGTACCTCCATAAAGTTTGGAGTTTCCTTTATTGGATAACTTAAGTTATAAAAGATACAAACTTTTGGGAAGCCTTAGATTCCTTCTTTAAGCTATATAATTTACTTGTAAAACTGAGGAAAACATGACACTAGCTATATCACAAAGTAACACATTTTTAGACATTTTGTTAAATATGTTAAGTTGATAACTTGCTTTACCTGAGCAAAACAAAAGAATGGGGTTACAAGGGGATATTACTTGGTGGTAATTTGTATTTAGAATGTTGAAGAATGTTTGTATGAATTAGTGCTGCAGCTAACGATTATTTTCATAATCGATTAGTTAGCCAATTAACTTTGATCGGATAAAATAAAAAAAATGAATGTCATTTATTTAAAATAAAATACACAAGTACAGCACTACAAACTGTACTGCACTGGAACGCAGGGCATTACAGTACTGCACGTTCCAGTGTGGGCAATCGCATTGTGAACGGGAGGTGCATTTGGGATACATTAAAATTAATGGCACCACAACGCTCCTCCTG
>NW_017307476.1:342271-345712 GCF_000935625.1 Nanorana parkeri | reverse complement strand
TCGTATAGGGTGTTATAGGTCAGGGTCAGGCGGATGCCCAGGTATTTAAGGGAGGGGGCCCAGGTGATCGGGAAGGAGAGCTTGAGTGCGGCTAGTGTTGCAGACGTCAAGGAGACATCAAGAGCTTGGGATTTGGATTGGTTGACCCGTAAGTCTGAGATGAGTGCGAAGTCTGAGAGTGCTTTAAGGAGGTTCGGGAGGGAAAGGAGGGGGTTAGTCAAAGACAGGAGGACATCATCAGCGAAGAGGGATATTTTGTGGTGAGGCCCTGAATATCGGGGTTGGATCTGATGTATTCCGCCAAGGGTTCGAGGGCAAGGGCAAAAAGGATGGGTGACAGGGGGCAACCTTGGCGAGTGCCGCGCACTATCGGGAAAAGAGACGATTCAAAGCCACAGTACTTAAGCTTGGCCTGGGGCGAGGCATACAGGGCTGGGACCCAGGATATAAAGTGGGAGCCAAAGCCCCAGTGGCGGAGAACCTCAAAGAGATACGGCCAAGGGAGCATGTCGAAGGCCTTGGAAATGTCCAAGGACAGCAACATCATTTCTCTGGAGCGTAATTTGGCTAAATGCATCAGGTGTAGGGCCCTCCGGACCCCGTCCCCGGCCTGTCTGGATGGCATGAAGCCGACCTGATCTTTTTTGATTAGGGACCCTAAAAATTGGTTACAGCGGGAGGTGAGAATGTTAGAAAGCTCTTAACGTCTACATTTATTAAGGAAATAGGGCGATAATTGGTCCAGGAGTGGGGATCTCTATCTGGCTTAGGTATCATTACAACGTTCGCTGTGAGCATGTGTGGGGACATGGAGTCGCCCTTCGGGAGACCATTAAAGAGGGAGGCCAAGTGGGGGGATAAATCTTCAGATAGTTTTTTATAGAAAAGGACGGGGAATCCATCCGGGCCCGGACATTTACCCGTTTTGAAGGCCTTAATGGCTTGTTGGACTTCGATGGCAGAGATTTCCGACTCCATGAGGTACCTACCGGCTTGTGGGATATCTGGAAGGGTAATTCGGGAGAGAAATTTGCGGATAGTATCGAGTGAGGAGGCGGAAGGGGTCGAGTAAATCTTGGAGAGATGGTGGTGGAATTCAGATAGGATTTTTGTGGGGTCACTAGTGCAGGTGGCCAGCCTGGTGCGGAGGGAGATTGGGGTTGGGACACTATCAAACGTCCGCAGGCGTTTGGCTAGCATAGAGTCGGGTTTGTTGCCCTTCGCGTAGAATTTCTGTTTCGTCCAACGCAGGGAACGTTCGGCCCTATCCGTGAGGCAGAGGTCAAGCGCAGCCCGTGTCGACGCCAGTAATGTGCGGTTAGTGGTCGTGGGGTTGGACTTAAAGGCCCGAGACCTCTGGTCCAGTTCCGTCTCGAGACTCTGAATGCGCTGGTTGCGAACCCTCTTTCGTTTAGATGCTATTTGAATCAGGTGGCCACGTATGACCGACTTATAGGCTTCCCAGACTAGCGATTCAGAGGGGACCGACCCCGCGTTGAGCTGAAAGTAGTCAATGGTACGCATGCGGATTTCCGTGAGTATAGGATAGCGAGAACAGCGATTCATTTAAGGACCAGGGGGGCATGCTTAGGACGGAGGAGCACACTACGAGCACTGCATCATGATCCGACCAGGGTATAAGGAGAATGTGAGAGGAGGAGGCTAGAGAGAGGGAGCGCCGTTGGAGAAAGGCATGATCGATACGAGAGTGGGAGCGATGGGGGTTAGAATAGAAGGTGTAGTCTCTTCCCATGGGGTGGCGATCTCGCCACACGTCCACTAGGTTATGCTGGAGGAGCAATTGTTGAAAGCATTGGCTGTGGGGGAATTGTGCAGTGGGACCTGGGGGGTATTTATCTAGTTGGGCACGGAGAATCAGGTTGGAGTCCCCACATAGGAAAAGAGTACCTTTTGCATGCTCAATGAGCAGAGGTGAGTGAGAAAAGGAATTGGGTTTGTATTAGGCGCATAATAGGTGAGAACCGTGATGTCAGTATCATTAAGTCTGCCCGTCAAGAGAAGGTACCGTCCCTCTGGGTCTGCTATCTGCTTAGTGCAAACAAAGTTCGCTGTTTTACGGAAAGCTATGAGGACACCGTGTGTTTTCGTGGAGGCATTGGCTTGATATACGGATGGGAAGAAAGCATCAATATATTTGGGGGCACTTGAGGTCGAGAAATGCGTTTCTTGAAAGCAGGCCATGTCAATATGGTGGCTGCGGAGGTAGCGAAAGGCTTTCGTTCGTTTCTGGGGGGAGTTAACGCCCTGCACATTCAGGGAGAGCCAGCGGAGCGGCATCGTGCCGCTCGGGGCTGGTGACCAAAGCAGGGACTTGTGTCTTTTTTCAACCTGACTAACTATGTAACTATGGAATAGTTCCTGTATTTCCAAATTATTAATGTCTGTGCATACTTGGCTTGTACTTGATAGTCCATATCCCCTATGTCTTGTTTCATGCTTTTTTTTTTTTCTATTTTTGTATGTCTATTCCTAAATAAATAGATTGACCCTAAACAGCATTTGAAATTGTTTAAAAACATTTTGACTTTAATATCATTTTAAGTGCTTTCCCTCCTTTTTAATGTTTTTGCTAACTTGTCTTTTTTTTTTTTTTAGAAACTCCCTTGGCTAAACCGAAGCAAAGAAGTTGTGGAAGAATTTCTGTCTTTTTTGGGCAATCTTGTGTCAGCTCAGACTGTATATCTAAGATCTTGCATGAATATGATTGTCTCGCATTTTCTACCATGTAAGGCTAATTTTTTTTATGCAAGTTTTTATGTTTGTCAATGTCTAACTATCTAATGCAGCTATAGGCAGAATGTTCATAAACATATACCATATAATGATAAACTTGTATTGGCTAAATGAACCTTGCTGGCTTCTAGTTTTGCCTGTAGTAACTTTTCCAAAAATGTACCTCCATAAAGTTTGGAGTTTCCTTTATTGGATAACTTAAGTTATAAAAGATACAAACTTTTGGGAAGCCTTAGATTCCTTCTTTAAGCTATATAATTTACTTGTAAAACTGAGGAAAACATGACACTAGCTATATCACAAAGTAACACATTTTTAGACATTTTGTTAAATATGTTAAGTTGATAACTTGCTTTACCTGAGCAAAACAAAAGAATGGGGTTACAAGGGGATATTACTTGGTGGTAATTTGTATTTAGAATGTTGAAGAATGTTTGTATGAATTAGTGCTGCAGCTAACGATTATTTTCATAATCGATTAGTTAGCCAATTAACTTTGATCGGATAAAATAAAAAAAATGAATGTCATTTATTTAAAATAAAATACACAAGTACAGCACTACAAACTGTACTGCACTGGAACGCAGGGCATTACAGTACTGCACGTTCCAGTGTGGGCAATCGCATTGTGAACGGGAGGTGCATTTGGGATACATTAAAATTAATGGCACCACAACGCTCCTCCTG
>NW_017307476.1:328671-342172 GCF_000935625.1 Nanorana parkeri | reverse complement strand
TCCTCCTCTGCTGATTGACAGCAGGCAGTGGGTGGGTGCAATAGCCAGCCTGTTATTAGCTATTGCATTTGAAAATATCCAATAGCAGGCAGGGTATAGCTCCCAGCCTCTAGATGCAGCAGAGGCATGGGGATGGGGCAGAGGACGGGCGGGGCAGAAGAACGCACCAGGTGACCAAAGGGACGCGCCGAGCGCAGGAACGGGCCGGGTGAGCGGCAGAGTGGTCGGGGGAGCATAGGAATGGGCCGGCGCAGAAAAGGACATGTGTAGCAGCGGAATTACCAGGGGCAGCTGCAGAGGTACGTGGGGTAGCAGAGGGGAAGGCAGTCACAGCCGTCTCTCTTCCCCGCTGATGCCGGCTACAGTGAAATGTGTCCCTGCTGCCGATACAGGAGGGGAGAGCAGCAGGGATTAAAAGAGACACAGACCGCTGCAGCCAGCACCAGCGAGGAGGAGAGCAGCGTCAACTAATTAAATATCAACTAATCGATGATGAGAATTGTTCCCAACTTTTCTCATCAATTTATAATTGATTTAATCGATTAGTTGTAACAGCTCTAGTATGGATGTGATTGGTTCAGAAGTGGCGGTAAAGTAAACGTGTGGCCAAAATAAGCTATGTTTTTTTTCTTCTTAACAGCCCGTGTTGTTATTAGTGAAGGAGATGTTAATATTTCAGATTCAGAAGATGAGAATGAAGGTGAGTTTGATTTTGTGTACATTGGTCAATGAATACATAAAAAGAGCCACAAATAGGGTGCTATTCCTATACAGTTGTCAAGCATAACCGGCATTTGTGAGCACTTTGTATTTAATGAAGTACATACTGTAAATTAGTTATTCCTCATGTAACTGTTTTTTTTCTCTTATATAGATATTGTTGCGACATTTAACACCTGTCATAGGGCACTGCAGATCATTGCGCAGTATGTTCCATCGTAAGTACATCTTCTATTAAGCTTTTCTGTTTGTGTTGGATAGAGTGGGACAGGATTAAATTCCCCTGTCCCTTTTTTACTGCTATTTGGGGCTCTGTTAAATATATTTCTCAACTTTTTACCTTGATGACAATTATTTTATCAGACAGGAAGGGAGAGAAAATCTGCAACAGGAACACAGACAGCAATAAAACTGTAACAGCCTTCTAGTTAGCGACTGCACTCCTAAAGGTGTTTTTATTTCTCTGTATCACTGTTGAAAAGTTCCTCTTGAAGGTAGGAACTACTACCAGTACTTTATTTCCTGTACCCCAATGTATTGTCAGAATACTTTGTGTATTACCAGAGTAACAAGAGATGGATCTTGGGGGCGTGTCCTGCTCATGGCGGAGTAAGAAGCAAACGCATCGAGCTCCGTGGGTTTCATCCTTATATTCCACTTATACCGACTTATACCCTTCTAAGTTGGGTCACACAAGATGTCCAAACGCAGCAAAGAAGACAAACAAGCTTCACAGCGGGGAACCCCCTCAATGCAGGAATTTTTCACCTCGACACGCACCAGGCCCCGAGGCCAAGACCAATCCATCATGGCGTCCGAGCCCCGTCTCCTGCGCACACCTAGAGACGTTGCCCTGTCTCGCTCCCCCACACCGAGTGAACTCCGGTCCGGAACACACTCACCCCAGATATACGACTCCGACTCCACGGACGCGGACTCTTACACTTCTCGCAAGCAACCGTCTGACGTCCCGCAGGAGTTCCGGGCCTTGCTGAACTACCTACCCACCAAGGAAGATTTTGCGGCCCTGGTCACTAGACTGGAGGCGGCTCTTCAGCGAGACATGTCTAAGATGCGACAGGAGAGCCAGACGGTATCGACGGAAGTATCCGCGGTGACCACCACGTGTGCGGCCCTGGAAAACAGGGTTCTGGCCTTGGAGCACGCTCATCCGGAGACGTCACCGCACATTGCGGCCCTCCAACTGCGAATGGAGGACCTCGAGGACCGCAACCATCGGCAGAATGTGAGAATACGGGGCCTGCCGGAGGCTACAAACCCGGCAGACCTTCGTTCCACGGTGCAGGCCATATTTGGCTCACTACTCCCCGATACACCCCCGGAATCCATCTTACTGGACAGGGTACACTGCACCCTCGGCCCGCCATCTACGGAAGCGTCGCGCCCGAGAGACGTTGTCTACCGCATCCAACAATACCCCATGAAAGAGGACATTCTACGCCAGGCCTGGCTGAAAAAACCGGTGGAGTTTGACGGGTCGGCCCTGCAGGTGATGCCAGATCTCTCGTGCAATACCCTCCGGCGCCGGGCCCTGCTGCGGCCTCTCCTCTCTCTGATCCTCCAGGCAGGAGCCTCCTATAGATGGGGATATCCAATCCGCCTACATGTTCGCAAGGGAGGTGCCTCCTTCACGGTCCGCTCCCCGGAAGATGTTCCAGGCCTCTGCAAGCTACTCCAGATGTCCCCACCTCGACTACCGGACTGGCTTCCACACCTACCCGATGAATCCCCGTTGTCTCCAAAACCACGCCGGGCTAGACGTCCTGCTCGGTCATCTTCCGGCGCGCCTCCGGCCCAGAGACCGACAGACCGTCCCAACTCTGCGGAGCCCTGATTTTCCTGCATTGACCCCTTCTTCCCCCCCTGGGGGGACTACACACAAGGTTGCGGCATTCGCCGACGACTTACTATTTTTTTTAACGGCTCCGGACATTACCATACATAACTTACTGGCGGCGCTGCAAGACTATGGTGACGTATCTAACTACCACATTAACACTCAGAAGTCGGTAGCCCTGAATCTAACAATCCCACCCCCCATGCTGTCACGACTCTCGCAAAAGTTTCCATACCGGTGGTCTTCCACATCGCTTAAATACCCAGGGGTTCTTATACCGCGCAACTTGGCGGACGTATACAGCTTAAACTTCCCCCCGTTACTGCAAAAGATTAGGACGGATCTTCAAGGTTGGTCACGCTCCACATTCTCTTGGACAGGGCGATGCAACATAGTCAAGCAAAACATCCTTCCACGTCTCCTATACCCCTTCCAAGCCCTCCCGATACTGATTCCACGCACCTTCTTTCGCTCCCTGCAGACGATGGTGTCTCAATTTATATGGGCAGGCAGAGTTCCCTGACTACGGCTGCCGATCTTACGGCACCCAAAGGCAGCGGGAGGCTTAGCTCTACCCGACTTCCACCTTTATTACATAGCCGCTCACTTGTCCCGAGTGATAGACTGGTGCCGCCATGGAGATTCCAAGCCGTGGATCGCTCTAGAACAATCCGCGATTGAAATTCCTCTACCAGCCTTGCTGTGGTGCACCGGGCCTATCCCTAGATCCACCCGATCCCACCCGACGGTGGGATCCACATGGCAGGTGTCCAGTCGGGCATTCGATCGGGCGAAATTGTCCATTCAGCCTTCCCCCATGCAACCGATCATAGGAACCCCGGGTTCCCCCCAGGTCTAGAGGACGGACGTTTCCGTCGTCTTCTGGCCGGGGGCAAATTCAGAGTGATGCATTTTTTAAATGGTCCATCTTGGCAGGCCCTGGGTGCCCAATCTTCTGATCCCGACCTCATGAACCTGGGGACATGATGTCTACAACTCACACACTTCCTGTCATCCCTCCCGCACCCCCAAACCTACTCACGGAATCTCTCCACCTTTGAACAAACTTGTGCTGATACAGGACCGATAGCCAAAACACTCTCCCTTTGTTACCAGCTGGCCCTTAACACCGACCTAGAACTCCCACTGTACTTCATTGACCATTGGGAACGGGAATTGGGGTTTCAATTCCCACAGACCGATAGAGACAGACTACTCCGCTACTCCCTGAAGTCATCCATCTGCAACAAATATCAGGAGCTGGGATATAATTCACAATAGGGTAACAGGAGATAAAATAGCCAGTGTGTTTCAGGGGCTCAGGCACTACCCATGTATCAGAGCTTAACAGTTGTATAAACTGGGGCAGCTTAACTCATTGGAGTTTACAGATACAAAAAAATCTGAAAAACTTTTTTAATGCTGACATGCATCCAAGTAAATGGCTCAGTGGCTTATAGTACACATAATTATATCTTCTACTTCCTGACTTCCCATGCTGAGGCTCCCTGGTAAATGAGAGCAGATTAACCAGAGCCAGCGAGCTCCATCCAATGCATTTCAAGTTGACAGTATTAGACCTTAATAGCAACCGATCGGGGGCGTGGTTTGCATCGTGAGGCTGGTGGCTGCTTTCTAGATGAGCTTCTGCTAACCGAGACCCATACGGTGCTATACTTGTTCTTCCCACCGCTACCATGGGGAAGATTGGCAAACCGTAGCTGCCGACGAAGTCGGCTGCTGCTTCTGGTACACAGCTGAACGAGCAGTTACCCGAACTTTTCCGGACACAGGGGCCTGATGCTTCCGACGCGGCATCTTCCAATATGGCGCCGGCTTCTTACCGCAATGAAGCCATCAACACAAGCAACCCAGATTTTTCTGACACCAATCTCTTTTCTTACCTCCAGCAGCTACTGACGTGATCAGAGCTCAATTCTGTGGTGTCTGACGTCAAGGATACCCTCCGTTGTGCGGTTGCAGAGATGCTTAAAGATATTTAAGATATAGGGTTCATGAAGTAGAACGTGCAAACCACAAACGTGAGGAGGAAATTAAGAGGCTGCATTCTCAACAGGATTGTAAAGTACACCATCTGATCGACATGCAGAGGTATTTAGAAGACTTGGACAACAGGGGACAACACGCTAACATTAGAGTCCGGGGGTTCCTGAAACGGTGATGCCTGATGCTATCCCTTACACTTTATTGTTTTTCTTCAATGACATCTTGGACCTGCTGGCTGAATCTCCCATTGTGATAAATTAATCTGCGCTAATGGGACTAAATAACATCAAAAGGTAAAAAGCTGCTACACAAAGGCTGTTATGCTTCAATCAATCACCGGTATCGTAGTACAGCGCTAAAAACCTTCTAGTGATGTGCTAAATAGATCATTAATAAGTAAATAAATAAATGGTCCAAAGAAAATTGAATATCAGTATAGATTAATAAATATATCTATATATAAATCGTGATGAAATAAGTGTCCAACCCAACCCTAATTAAGAAAGGCCCGCCCCTAAAGCGTTTAGTTACTCGATATATTGCACTAGTCGAGCGGCTTCTCTCTACAGGTGTATCCAGTCATTGCATATTTCCTGGTCCAGGGACGAAACGCGTTAGGGCGGGTCTTTCTGACGTCACACTCTTCGTTCTGAGGAGACTGATTTTTACATTGTTGCCGGCCGGCTGTTGTATTTCTTAAACGTTAGTCTTTGTTTTTATTTGAATTAAACTTTAATTCTGCACCATGAAGGTTATATTTGCCTCTTTAATATGAATGACTACCAGGGATGAGCGCTGTGGATGGAGGAAATTACGAGGAGGAAAGACGCTGAGTTTTTCCCTTGATTTTCTCAAAATGCTTTGTTGACTGTTTTTGACAGTCGGGGGCTCTGGTGACTGCATAGCCACTGAGGGGCTGTGTTTGGATACACGGAGGAGCACTATATTTTGGAACACGGAGTGACTTTTGACACAGGCCTATTATATCTGCACTTTATTGGATCTGGGAGTAGGTCCTCTGATGGTCTAACTGACAAAATCTTTCACACTTCCACGATTAAGGACTGGACTGTTAGTTTAATTTACTGTGTGGATATTTCTCACTTTATTTCAATATCAGCGATTTTCATTATGCATTTATTTCACTGGTTCACATTAATTGATTCACATTAAGTGTTAGGTTGGACACTTCTTTCATCACAATTTATATATAGATATATTTATTCATCTATACTGATATTCAAATGTCTTTGGGTCATTTATTTACTTTATTAATTATCAATTTAGCACATCCCTAGGTGGTTTAAGGAGAGCTGTACTATGATACTGGTGAATCTGCCATTGACCTCGTCAGTGCACATAGGGCTCTGTGTCCTCAATGCTCAAGACGAGCTGCCTTCAGAGCTTTCCCTTGAAGGAAGAAATCTTTCAGAAGGCCGGACTAAAGGGGACTGTGTTCTTTGAAGGCAGAGGTTAAGCTGTTTCAAGACCTGGTCATTACCCTGCAACAATGCCGTGCTCTTTGGCCCCTCCATTGTTTTCATGATCATGGCATCCTATACAGATGGCAATTTCCTTTCTGCCTGGTGGCTACCCATAGGGGGACGACTGCCACCCTTGATCTCCCTGAAGATGTTCCTGAGTTTTGCCACCGCTTGGATCTTCCGGAAGTAACTGTCTCAGACTGGTGTGCTGATCTGCAGTTTTCAGCTTCCTCCTCCCGGCTGCCACCTTTTCAATATTACCTCTTAAAACCCAGGACCTTGGAGGGCTTTGGCTCATCCTGGAACTTCAGGCCCCCACAAGCAGAAGAAGATGAGAACTTTGCTTCCCGCAGATTCCACAGGGCTACACGTGTGGACTCTAGCAGCAATGATTCCTTCACTCCGTGAACTCCCTCTTTGTCATCGTTGGCTAAATATTTGAATATACCTTTTATTTGCTTTTTCTGGTAATCTTATTTTGCCTGTGGTGCTTTATGGACCTGATCATGTGCTTTTTTAATGGGGTCTTTTCGGGTTTGATGGACTTTAGTCTTCACCTGTCATTGGACTGGTTCACGATTTGCTACTTTTATGATGTAGCTATGTTGCTATTTTCACTTTAATGTATTGATTACTCTTTTTCATGCTTACCATTACTCTGTGTCCCTGCTCCTCTCTGATTTCGAGAGTCATCTCGAGCTTGACTTGGTGATGTCCTTTCGAAATGTGAAAGGTCTTAATTCTGCAGAGAAGAGAGCCAGGGTTGCAGGGGACCTTAGACATCAGATAGCTTTTATAGCACTATTGCAGGGAACTAATTTGGTGATCACTTTTATCCAGGCATCATCTCCCTCTAGCACAGCAGTTCTCAACCTGTGGGTCGCGACCCAAAAGTGGGTCGCAACCCATTGTTGAGTGGGTCGCCGCATCCATTTCTGCTGTGCTGAGAGCCTCCTCCTTGAGCTGCAGTGTCAGTCAGTGGGAGGACAGCAACGGCTGTGAATATAAAAGTGCCACTGTACACACTCCCTGGCCGCTGCAGCGACATCTAGTGGCCGGGGAGTGTTTACAGCAGGACTTTTGTATTCGCAGCTGTTGTTTTCCTCCTGCCTCCCATACAGTGCTGGCTCTGCTCCTTCTCCCGCCTCCTGGCAGGCATTTTAGCAGTGCTTGCATTCTTGTGAGTGTGCGTCTATTTTTTTCCCCGAGTCCAGTGCCTTACTAAGTCCCGAGTCCAGTGCCTTACTAAGTCCCGAGTCCAGTGCTCTGTTGGGGGTCACCACAACTTGGCAAATGTTACCAGGGTGTCCCGGCCCTAGAAAGGTTGAGAACCACTTCTCTGGCAGGTCTCGTGGAGTTTCTATCATTGATCCATCGCTCAGTGCCATTAGAGGTAACGGTGGTACTGAAAGATGACTATTGCTTGTGTCTACTGGGAAAGTAGACACAAGCAATAGTCACGGGAGAGCTGTCCACGGTACCCTTTAACATAACCATGAGACATAAACATGAGAAATCGAGCATGTTGTCTATTGGGAAAATAGACAACATGCTCTATCTCACATGTCAATGTTCAATTCCAAGCTAACTGAGGTTGCGGAGGGCATGGTAATCCTTGGAGGTGACTTTGAGGTATCTACCAGAGGGTTTAGTGCCACATTAGATAGGAAAATCTCCCTACCATATAGGACGCTTATATTTCTTAAAAGCTAAACTTCAGGATTTGAGTGTGTGTTTCTTTGCAAACCCTCCACCCGGATGGTCGAGATTTTACTCTGCACTTCACTCTAAATAATCACACACTGATTATATATATATATATATATATATATATTTATAAATGCTTTTTATTGATTTTTCCAAATTTAAACATTACAAAATACACAATTTTTTTTTTTACATTTCCCTTACATGTCCACACTTACATTCTCCTTACACTTTAACATATGGACCGTCAACACATTTCAATCCACAAAACCCCTCCTATTGAGGGACCTACACTCATAACTACCCACTAAAAACTACATACCTCCCACCTTTGGGGAAAAGAAGAAAAAAAAAACCAGTACTATCTCTATATGGTTATCTTAATCCTCTCTTTCGACCCCCCTTCCCTCCTTCTCCCCATCCGATTCCCCTCGGTCTCTATCTTTATCTATCCACATCTTTCAAGAATATATCCAGATCTAATGGCATATAATTTTGTATCCATGGTTGCCAGACTTTCTCAAATTTAAATCTTGTATCTTCCAATATCGCTGACATTTTCTCATTTATTAAGTACCAAGACATTTTTTTTTTAACCTGTTGAGACCAATTTAGACTAGTAACCTATATTTTTACAGCGGCTAAACAAACATTGGCAAGGGCATGGAAGACAGGTATTCCCTCGTTTCCTCCTTGTCACATACTTTGTGAAAACGAGGGAATACCTGTCTTCCATGCCCTTGCCAATGTTTGTTTAGCCGCTGTAAAAATATAGGTTACTAGTCTAAATTGGTCTCTCCTACATCCTTCTGGATTTGAATTTAACAATGCTTCCCATGGGTCTTTCCTGATCTCCCTTTTCATTACTACATTACTCTGGATTCTTAGACACCTACACGATATATGGGCCATCGTGCCTTCTTCCCTGCACCCCCGGAAACATAGCGAAGATGTGTTCATTGAAAACATAGCCATTTTTGTGGGGACCATATACTATCTAAACATTAGCTTGTAATTGGACTCTACCGCCAATGAGTTTTTTGAGCAGTGGGTTACTGTATCCCATATCTGTCGCTATTCTCTCTCTTGTAGTTGACTTCCTAATTCCTTCTCCCAAACTGTCACATACTTTAGTGGCCGAGTATCAAATTTCTCTGTCAAAGATTTATAGCTAGTCGAAAGACTACCTCTTCCAAGGGGGTCTCTCCTATACTTTTTCTCAAACATTTTTCATTCAGACGGTACTTTTACATTGTAGAATACCGAATCAATAAAACCTTTAATTTGTAAATATCGAAATACTTCTGCATGGGGAAGTTTATACTTTTCTCTGTATTTCAGAGAAGGGTATGATTCCAGTTGGAGCAAAAAGAAAATCATATTTTTCTCAGGCCTGCCTCTTCCAATTTTGAAAATCTTACAGGTTCCTCATAGCCCAGGACAGGGGTAGGCAACCTTGGCTCTCCAGCTGTGCTGAAACTACAAATCCCATCATTCTTCTGCCTCTTGGAGTCATGCCTGTGGCTTGCAATGCCTTATGGGATTTGTAGTTTCAGCACAGCTAGAGAGCCAAGGTTGCCTACCCCTGGCCTAGGAGATTAATTATGAATTCTTTATAATTGTTGCCAGTTGCATGTGTGGAGACCTGAATCTTACTTCTCTCCAGACTACCAATGAATGTTTCAGTACTGGATTTATAATCTGATTTAGATTTATTGTGGGGATCCATAAAAGGGTTTCTATATCAGTCGTTCTAATTCCTCTGCTTCGATGGTTACACACAGTGGAATATTTTCTTTGGCAAAATATTTTACAAAAAGCGGGGAAATCTGCATAATAACTTCTAAAATGGGGAACCCCCAGCCCTCTCTAGCTTGTGTTTGAAGCAAAACACTTATTGAAAAACTGGGCTTCTGTCCTGCCCAAATACACTGATTCTATGATTGTTGAAGTGTTTTTAATACATGTAATTGAATCTTTATGGGTAATACTCTAAATATATATAATATCTTTGGAAGCAATGTCATCTTTATAGCTGCTATTCTACCTAGACATAATATTTGATATAGTTTCCAGCAATTAATTGTAGTAAAGGTGCAATATTAGCCTGATATAGGGCTTCGTACTTAGGAGTAGTTTTTACCCCCAAATATCTAATATGAGGTTCCCAGGTGTATAGAAATGTCTGCCTAAGCATTAGTTAAAGCTTTTTCTTGAATTGTATTGTGATTGTAACGTCTTCCTTTTATTGTAAAACGCTGCACAAACTGTTGGCGCTATATAAATACTATGTAATAATAATAATAATACTATGGGGAGAATTTTAGATTTAGAGGTATTAACTTGGAGTCCTGAGAGTTTCCCGAAACTCAACATTTTTAAAATCTAAATTAGGTAATGATATAAGGGGATTTGTTACGCACATAATCATATCGTCGGCAAACAGTGATATTTTATGTTCATATTCCCCAATTACTAAGCCTTTTATATTGGCTCAATGACCAATGCAAATAATAGGGGGGATAACGGGCATCCCTGGCGTGTCCCTCTCATAAGTTGTAACTGAGGAGATTTAACCCCCGTATACCTTATAAATGACTTCGGATCTCGATACAGTTCCATAACCCATCTGATGATAAAATTAGGACCAAATCCCCACTTCTGTAAAATATATAGAATAGATACGGCCGCAAACCTGTTTCAGAGGCTTTGCGAATGTCTAACGACAGTAGAAGGCTAGGAATTTGCCTGTGCCTGGCTATCTGTATCAGATGAAGTATTCTTCTTATCCCATCTGTACCTGCTCTTTTGGGATAAAACTGACCTGAATTATTTCGATTAAAGTGTTTTTTCCCTTTATTCAACCTTGTCGCTAAAATGTTCGCTAACAACTTTACGTCCACATTTACAATGAAGATAGTTATTTAACTCTACCAATTAGTGTGGTCTGTGTTGGGCTTTGGTATCATTATTAGTTCAGCCGTCAAAGTCGGATCCTTGGTGATCTTGCTGTGGTATTTTATTAAATAGTTCTCCTAAATATGGTCCTAGAATTCCTTAAAATCTCTTATGAGGGGGGTTGAGCGATGGAGCTGTGAAGACGCATCTACCTCGGGCTCTGCTCCCACCAGTACTCTCTCAGTGGACTGATTACATTTCTTTCGCCCTTTTCATACCTGGAGGATGGTTGATCGGTGCACCATTCCCAGCTTCTTCAACTCTTCCACCCCGAGTGCCTCGGCCGGGGCCTCCCCCACCATAGTGCCGGTGCTGCCACGGGAGATACTAGTGGCTCGGGTCGAGTCGTCCTCGCCACGGAGGTCGCCAGGATGCGACTCTTCCCTGATTCGCTCTCCTCAAGTAGACTCTCAAGAACCCTCGCCTGGGACCCGAGCTGCACACAGCACACCTGACCTGTCCTCGATACTGGGGTCGGACCTGGGATCAGTGCGGCACTCTCTAGCCATGAAGGACAGCATCGATTGCTTGGCCCAGAGAATGGAGGCGGTGCCGCGCAGAGAGCTTGAGGAGTTGGATGTTAACGTTGCACTCCTGAGTGGTAGAGTCTTGGCGATGAAGACCTCGCAATCTGCTCTGACGACCCATGTAGAGGCCCTGGAGCCTGTGGTGGCTTCTCAGACCAGGGCCCATGCCCTGCTACATCTCCAAGTGGACGATGGGGAAAACAGAAACTGGCGCAAAAACATCAGGCTTCAGGACATACCTGAATCCACGGCTCAGTCTGTCCTATGCCTTACGGTTCAAACAATCCTAAAGACCCTGCTGGACCGCCACCCTTCTACCCCAATAGAGAAGGACAGGGTCCACAGGGTTGCCTGCTCTCCAGACCTTGATTTTTTCCAGGGATGTCCTATGCCGCATCAATTTTTTCATGCAGAAGAAAGAAATGATGCTCAAAGCGTGGGTCAAGGAGTCTGCGGACTTTGATGGTACGTTAATTACTATTCTGCCGGATCTCTCCCGCCACACCCTGTACCTGTGGAGACTGTTGCGCCCGTTACTAGCTCTAATGTCCTTGGCAGCGGCTACTTACAAGTGGGGTCACCCCTTACATTTACAGATACGCAGACGGGGTGCAACATTTGTGTTGCCGGTGCCCAAGCAGCTTCCCGCACTCTTCTCCTTTTTGGAAATAGACCTGGTTGTGGTACCGAATTGGCTCTCTCCTTCGGCCGGATGGGATGCCTGTACCTCTTCCTCAGCAAACCCGAAGATGCAGATCCGGCTCTGGAGCCTGGCGTGACCGGATCCCAGGCCCGCTGGTCCATGAAGATTGATGGTGCCCTTTCTTGTTTCTTATTATGGATGCACATCCCACATCTTTTACCACCGGAGCAGAGATGGTCCCCCTAGCCTGCTTCTCTTACCAGTGACGTGGTACCGGACGCTTTCCTGAACCTCTTTGGCACACTATGAGGTGAGCACTGACTACTGGGGGCTTTGCCATACAGTTGATCATATTGTTAGTTTCTCTGTGGGCCCCATGCCATGCCATCCCACCCCACTTTTTTTTTGGTAGCAGTGCTCACCTTTTACGGTATTGCGGTGCCCCGCCGTTGGAGCCGCTTTAATGGCTGGGCTCCGTGTGCTTTCCCCGGCAGGGGCTTGGTAGATTTATGCTTGTATCCCATTGTTTCATTTAAAAAAAAAATTAATGTTATTATTACTGTATCACCATCTGTTTACTGTTTGCATTTGACACATGTTCCACCTAATTTTGCGTGATACTCCTGACCGGACGGGGCCGGTTTGTGGTGTTGGTGGAGGGAGTGTGGTGGTTCCTCCCCTTTGTTTTTTTGGGGGGGGATCCAGTAGGATGGCCGATTGCGGGGTCTCGTGCTGGCCTCCCAGGCGGAGTCCCTCGGCACGGTTGGCTCTCTGATTTGGAGGGGTGGTCATTTGGGGGTGCCCTGACCGGTGGCGTTGGTGTGAGCACTCCTCACAGTGTGCAGATTTTACCATGGTGGGCTTTGTTAGGCATAATCGAGGTACAGAACAGCTGTTGCCATTCAGAGACCTGGCATGGCTCGACTGGGTACCCAGATTCCAGTTCACTAGAGGGCTTATTGGGTCCCTTAACACAGACTTAACACGGATTGCTGGGCTACAGTTCATGGTTGTCGTTATCAGTTCCAGTGTGTGGACAGAGGTGACGCTGTGGAGGATTTCTGCCAGTGAGACCGAGATCTCAGAGAGCACGCGCGCACGCAGCAGCAGCGTGGGTGACGAGAGACGCCGAGAGGACGAGAGAGGCGGCGGGACAAGCCGGAGGACCAGAGGTCGGAGGACGGCGGGACAAGCCAGAGGACCAGACGGACAGCGGCCTGGACGGAGATCGGTGGGACCAGCAGTACAGAGGACTCGAGGTGGTGGCACCGGGGGTCAGCGGGATCGAAGGTCGGCGGGACCAGAGGATCGGAGAAACAGACGGACGGACCAGAGGGACGGTGGACGTCAGTCAAAGGGCCTGGAGAGCGGAGGGACCGGAGGTCGGCAGCAGGGACGGGCGAGCGCTGGTGGCGGGGACGGAAGGACGTGGAGCCGAGCTGAGGGAGACCAGAGGTCGGAGGGACAGACGGAGGGACCGATCGGCCTGTGTGGACGGAGGCTGTGTAAGAAGGAGACGTGACTGGCATCAGGAACAGGTCGTATGAAAGTGATTGGGGTGAGGGGGTTGTAGTTGTTTCAAGGTTCTGTATTGTGG
>NW_017307476.1:318882-328507 GCF_000935625.1 Nanorana parkeri | reverse complement strand
GGATCCCCAGTGATTGGCGGAGGGCTACGGTAGTCCCAATATTCAAAAAGGGGGCTAGGTGCCAATCTGGGAACTATAGGCCGGTCAGTCTAACATCGGTAGTTTGTAAAATGCTAGAGGGCTTAATAAAGGATTATCTGGTAGAATTTGTTCAGGAAAACGGCATGACAATCATGACAACGGTTAATGACAATCAGCATGGGTTCAGGAAATATCGTTCCTGCCTAACTAACTTACTAACCTTTTGTGAGGGGGTAAGTAGAGATATGGACGGAGGGAAGCCGGTAGATGTGGTATATCTGGATTTCCCAAAGGCATTTGATACGGTACAACACAAACGCTTACTTCATAAGCTGAGTTTACTCCTAGAATGAGATCCTAATAGGTTGGACTTGATGGACTAATGTCTTTATTCAACCTCAAATACTATGTAACTATGTTTTACAGACGGAGTTTCCCTTGTGGGAGAGCTCAGACATTTCTCTAGGGGTCGGACTGGGCCCACCTATTTGCAGTGGATATAGGTCCTTCTGAGGGGGAGGCTTAGTTGTAGGTGGGAAGCTAAGGCCTGGGCTAGGATCACTGAAGGGGTATGCCAGATTGACAGATTTTGTAGGCATCTTCCTCCTTCTGTTGGTTGGTTTCCCTACCCTTTCTTAATGGTCTTAGTTCCCCTGGTTTCATCAGTTTGTGTTCGACACTACATTGCTCTACTGTTACGTTGCCATCAACTCTACCTCTTTCACCGTGCGTTTGCATTCATGCTAAAACTGTTACCAAGCTAACGGTGGCCTAATGCGCACTCACTGTGGTGGTGACTCTGTGTTGGGAATGTTGCACCCTGCTTTCATTGCATGTAATCTGATCTGGACAACTGTATCTATTTTACCGACTGTCTAGTACCCAAGGGAGCATCTCATTGAGCTTATTTGCTTACTTCTTCCCCCACTTAGGTTCCTTCTAGCTTTGTAAGCAGAAGGTATATTTGTTTTAGTGTCTCCTAGTTCTTTTTTTTTTCCCAGTTGAGTGTCTAGATCTTTGTCCCCTCTTCTCTTCCCCTCTCTCTTGCTGACTGCTGTTCCTCTCGTTCTTTTCTTCTCTTCATCCCCACGTATATTATAGTGCATCTCCCGTTGCCAACTCTCGCGGGTTGAGTATCCTAGTGGCCCTCAATTGGGGTTGGCAGCATATGTCCACTGTTGTGGATAGGAACGGCCGTTTCCTGTTTTTAAAGGGCGGATCTTTGGTACTTTGGTGACGCTGGTGAACATTTATACCCCCAACTCTGCTCAAATCCCTTTCCTGGAGGAATGCTTGCTCTCCTTAGCAGACTTTGCGGAGGGTTTGGTAGTGGTGGGCAGAGACTTCAATGTGGCTCTAGACCCTGGGTTGGGTGTTTTCACATCTTTCTCACTCCTTCTTGAAACGCTTCCGAAGGACACAGGACTACACGTTTTACTCAACGGCCCACCGCTCGTACTCTCGTATTGACTTATTCTTGGTCAAGCAGGGTGATCTGCATTCAGTCTGCTCCTCGACTATTGATCGTTATCTCGGTCTTAGATCATGCACCGATCCTGATGGAGATGTTAATTCATGAGGAAGCAGCTAGGCCCTGGCAATTGACCATTAATGATACCTTGCTTGATGATGTGGCTTTTCAAGACCGTATCCACCTGGATTTATCCAATTTCTAAAGCCAAAATTGCCCCCCTGCCTCCGCTACACTTTCAGGTTGGGAGGTTGTATTTAGGAGCTGAAATTACCCTCACCATTGACAAGATCTTTGAGGCCAATCCCCCCTCCCCCCCTCTTCCTATCGGCGATTCGTAGAGATCTTGCAAAATGGATGGGTGCCACACTCTCTTGGTTTGGAAGAAACAGTGTGCTCAAAATGAACATTCTTCCGTGGCTACTTTACCTTTTGAAGACACGTTCCATGATCCATACTCAAACAGGTAAGAAGGGAATTCACTTCCTTCCTATGGTCCCCTAGCACCCACCGTCTGAACAAGACCCTGCTGGTCTTACCGAAATCGATGTGGTGGATTGGGTTCCCCGATCCTCACCGCTATCACTTAGCGATCCATATGGCGCGTGCCTTCGAATGGTGTAACCAGGTTTCAGATAAGCGTTGGGTGCACCTGGAACAGGAATCCTCTGCTATACCCTTGCGGATCCTACTCTGGCTTGATCGGGCTCTCACACATGAAGTCTCCACCGTCTCTACACGCAGCTATGGGTTGGCAAAGCTCCCCAGGAGCTTTGCCATCCATGCTGACACCGGTGGTGGGCAATCATGCCTTACCTCCTGGCTTGGAAGACAGATCTTTCTCTCAACTCCTGCATTCCAACAAATTCCGTGTTGCCCATTTCTGGTCTGCCAAGGGTATTCCCAGCCTCCAAACCCTCTCAAACATGGTTACACTCCTTCCTGACCCGCCTGCTGAGATCTGGGGCCCCGATAACGGCTATGTCAGAATTTGAAAACATATGTCTGCAGAGTAATTATGTGGAACGCGGTCTGTCCAGGGCTCACACTTTACTGGTGTCCTCGACAGAACCGTCCCCACCAAAGTTCCTTTCCAAGTGGGGAAGTGACTTGGGCTGCACATTCTCCCCTAACGGCGACGTACAGGAAACAGGTTAAAAAATGATCACTAGATGGTACTATGTCCCAGCCACTCTACACAAGATGTTTCCACAAACATCGCTGGAGATGCGGCCAGGAGGCAGGAGCGATGCGCCATATCTTATGGTCTTGCATCCGGGAGTTTTGTGATCCAGTCCTTTGGGTAATTGAGATGCTTACTGGCACCTCCTTGACGGACGACCCAGCGGTTCTGCTCCTGCACCTTGCTCCTCTCTCCAGAGCTCGATACCGCGACTCTCTACTGATTAACCTGGTTAATGCTGCCAGGGCCTGTATTCCTCTTTACTGGAAGCGTACAGACCCACCACCATTCCAATTATGGGTATGGAAAGTAAGATGAGATGCGTGTCCTCGAATAACTGACCGCTATCCTACATCATAGGGTTGAAAAAGTTTGAAAAACCTGGTTTTACTGAACCGAATTTCTGCACTCTGCAGAATTAATTTCTTTGTTGACTGAATAACTTATAGTACCTGCTCTCTCTTGACCACCCTCCACTGAGCCTGGGACTCCTGTGTGTTGCTCCTCTCCTGCCTTACTGTTCCCCTGTCCTGCTCTTTATATCCGCTGTTTGTCCTTTTCTTCTTCTTGATTGAATCTACGATTTACTTTTGGGTTGATGGATATACTTTATACGTTTACACCGGACCTGATTACTGCACACACCTGATATATAAGTCTTCCTTAAAGGTTGGATGTATGATATATGTCCTGATGCACTTTGGATCGAACTTCTTTCCTCACCGAGATTTTATTTTCATAGAAGTGTTTCCACTACACTGTTATCTGTATTCCTCTGTAACCTACTGTATTTAACCCACATAATTGGAAAAATTATCTGTTGACCCTTTATTGCGCTCACACCTTTTGTATCGTTATAGGAGCTTCCAAAGATGCCATAAAATGTTCTGCAATCTTAGTAAAAGTTATTTCCGAACAGAAAAACTCATGTCCCTAATGATTAATTTGGAACTGCCACCAATTGTTTCATTTGCATTTGTTTATGAAACTGTTACGATTTTAAATGGATCGCTTGTAAAGCCTGTATCACTTGTTTTTAATCTTATTGTCTTCAACTGGGGGCCACTATTTCATAATCGATTGGTTAATAATTTACTTTGTTTAGTTCCTTTCAGATAATATTTATGTTCATTCCAAAGAAGAATTGATTTATCAGCTTTATGTGTCGAGCATAATTTCAACTGCATTCGAACTTCTTCCATAATTTTCTTAGACTGGGCTGTTGGTTTTTCCTTGTATTGTGCTGTTGCTGTTTCTTCTTTCTAGCCATAAGTTGTATACACTTTCCCGGATCACTGCCTTAGATGCATCCCACAGCATTGATATTGACTACACTCACTGCCCTAATGCCCGTTTAATTGAAAATACTCTCCTTGGGATGCTTCTATTGTACCACCTTTACATCACTCAAGAGAGAATCACTCAATGACCAGCTAGTCAAGTGGCTGCCCTGTTTTAGACTCAAGCATGGCTTATCTATCAGCTAATATAGCTGATGACACTAGTATTGCCATTCTTCAAGTTTAATCTCTGCTAGAGGATACCAGGACCAAATTCAGTTTTCCGCTTTCAACGCACAGATATTTCCTCTTCTGAGCTTGCCTTGCTCTCTCAGAGAGAGTCATAGCTTAGTCCAGCTTTCTGCGTACACCCAATCAGTCAGAGCAAAGATGTCTTCCTCTTCACTTTAGGATTTTCTCTGTCAGGCTTTTACTAAACAAGTCCAGTCAACCAATATTCTATAAAGCCAGTATAGTGTGTAACTCTTGAATTACCCCACTTCAGGTTTAATCACTGCAGGAAAGTTCTTTGCAGTAAAGTTTCTCTGCCAGGCTTTTACTAACAGGACCTTGCAGCTAATAAAACCAGTGTGACCAATGCATCTGTATGCGTCTGGAGTTATCATACTTCAAGTTAAATCTCTGCAAAAGAATACCATTGCCTGATCCACCTTTCTGCTTTCAATACAAATGTAATTACATATTTGTAGTATAATTAGTCTCTATCAGGCTTTTACTGATCCAATCCAAGCTGCCAGTATTTTATCAAACTAATAACGCCGCTCACTCTGGGGTTGCCATACTCCCAGTCACTTGCTGACTCTTTATAGTCGTGGCTTGTTAATACTTCCTTGACAAACATGGGTAATACAATAAAGGGCAACCCCAATTATTGGAACTGGTGCTTTAAACAGTATCATTACTTAAAGGACTATTGTCTTGGGGCTTGTAAACATTACCTATTTCTCCAACCCATATATGCAGACTACTCCTGGGATTCATTCACTTTTATCCAGTCCTTTGTATGACTGGCTCATAGGCTTGACTGAGTTGCCACTGCTCCTTCAATTTTTCCTGTCTCCCAAGTTGCTCCTCTATCCATAGTCAATAATACCGGCCTGACGGCCGTTTTTCACTTCATTTATCAGCACCACTCAGCCCCGAGGATTGCTTCCTAGATGATCTCGGCATCTCGCCGCAGCTATCCATACGGCATACGTGTAAGCATGTCCTGACGCCTCTACCGCTCATGCGCCCCGTATAAATGTTTTTTATACCCCGCATTGATTATATTTTCGTTACTCAGAGAGACGTACTGAAACTCCAACACTCCTCCATAGGCAACATTACCACCTTCAACTATGCTCCGGTCCTGACTTCCTTCTTCTTAGGTCTTCAGACTAAATACCTCTCTTTTGGCTGATAGTAAGCTAGTGTCTCCTATTTCTGGTGACTTGTGTGCCTATTTCGAGACAAACGTGGGTAGTGTGGTTTTCTCTTCTGTCTGGGAAGTGCATAAGTGTTGTATTCAAGGCCGCTTCATCTTGCTAGCAGCAAAGGGGAGAAAGGAAAGATTGGCTCAGGTGCGCTTTTTGTGTGATCGTATTTCTAAATTAGAATCCCAACACAAATAATCTCTGATGGCAGAGACATATCAGGAACTTTTGGATGCCAGGAAAGAATTGACAGCACTATTGGATTCTAAAATTCGTAGGGTGTTTTACCCTTAGTATATAGTAAATGCCATTACTATCTAAATTCATCCTGTTAGGGGCTCCACCCCTGGGGAGGCTCGTTTGGCCTCATACGGAAGTCGCACATGCCTACTTTGGAAACTTTAATAGCCCAATCTCTTTAACACCCTATCTTGGCTGAAGAATTGGCACAGGCTATATCCCAGACCAGACCCTGATGGCCTCCCCTCTCAATATTATAAGATTTCTCAGGTCATACTTAGTCCTCATTTTCTTTTAGCCTACAATTGTATAGACAACCAAATTATTCGCGCATAGTCTAGAAGCGCAAATACAGTCATACCCAAAAAAGGCAAAGACCCTCAACTTTGCTTCAATTATAGGCCCGTATCATTATTAAATGTTGACCTAAAATTGTTTACCAGGATCCTGTCAAGTCGCCTTCTCCCATTCCTAAAAACCCTGATTGTTTTTCATCAGGTGGGTTTTGTCCCTGGCTGTGAGGCCAGGAACAAAATGACCAGAGCCATTGACCTGGTTAACTGGATAGTGGTGGGAAGCTGTTTTGCTCTCTATGGATGGAGAAAAGGCATTCGACAGGGTCAGATAGGATTTCTTGCTGGAGGTTCTTAGTCATATTGGCCTTGGCCAAAGAATGTTGAGCTGGATTCGGGCTGTGTATTTTCGTACCCGGGCTAGAGTTTGCACAACCGGTTGTTTGTCTTCACCCTTTCGGATTGCGAACCTCACAAGACGGGGTGTCCCCTCTCAGCTACCATTTTTGCCTGACGCTAAAATCATTCCTGCGCTTGGTACAAGCTGATCCGCATATTAGTGGTGTTACGTTAAAGGGCACCAAGCATGATGGGGGGGGGACGTGGCCGAGATGTGAAGCAGAGCGGACGTGTCTGAGGGAGCTCCGCCGCCACACTGAGCTTCATCCGGCTTTAATCCTGCAGACTCGGTTCCTGTTCTTCACACCCGAGCTCCGGTTGATGTCCGGAGCAGGGGGATATGCCCTCTAGGTCTGGCAAGCGAGGTAATACTCCGAAAGGTGGCTGGAGGAGATCCCAGCGTGTGCGGCCTCGTGTCCCGCCGCCGCCATCTTGCCGCCGTCCCTTGCTCCCTGTGAGTGCTCACGCCGGACCTTGTGCATGGAGGGAGTAGCTGCAGATGCTGCTGAGGTGGCGCTGGCCCCTCCGGAGCAGCCTGTCTCCCCACCGACCACAAGTAAGGAGAGGGCTGAGACAGCTATCCTGGAGGCCATAGAGGGCTGTAGGGATGAGGCCGACGACCAGTGGCCGAGCGCTTCTTGATTATCCTGGATAGCTACGTTTCGTGTGGGCCTCAAGTTCTACAGTTGTTATTTTTTGTTTCCAGTTTGCCCCCTTTTTATTTTCTTTTTTTCTTTTATCCTGCTTTTTCATTGATCCGGGGCGGATGCTGCATTGCCCGAGGGGGGAGGGGTATAGTCAACGACCTAAGGAATCACAGGGATGGGGGAAGGTGGGTATGTCTTGAACGCACTACCACGTATTTAATATGCTAGACCTAGAGGTGTCTTATCCGGTCTTCCGCAGCGTCTCTCATGCAGTGTGGGTGGTTTGCAATTGTGGTACTTGATATTCAAGCAACTCAGCTAGCGGTGGTCAGTGTGTATATACCTCCGCCATTTAATGTACAGATTTTGTATACCATCCGGGACAAACTTGCCCCCTACCTCCCACTGCCTGTTCTCGTTTCATGGGATTTTAATAACATCCTGGACTTCACTCTGGATTCCTCTAACCCGGCTCGGCCGCCGGGTACTGAATTGGGGTCCTGGGCCGAGACTGCTATGATGGAGGAGGTGTGGAGGTGGAAGCACCCTGGTGGAGGTGTGGAGGTGGAAGCACCCTGGTATCAGAACTTACTCCCATCTGTCTCATGTCCATGGCTCCTCGGCCAGGATAGATATGGCGTTTGGTAACCAGGCCATGCTAGGTATGGTGAACGGGGCTGCGTACTTGCCTGGTGGCCTGTCGGACCATGTCCCATTGTCTATTACGTTTTCAGTGCCCGGAGGCAGGAGGTCGGGAGGCTGGAAGCTGTCGCCTGAGTGGCTGCGGGAGGAGGGAGTGGCTCAGAGGGTATCTCCAGCATTGCTGACCTATTGGCATGACAATGTGGGCACGGCGTCCACACCTGTGGTTTGGGACGCTTTTAGTGTTGAATCAGTTTTTATTTTTAAAATTTTTGTAATTTTTTTTAACAGTTCCTTAACAATCAGTATCAAAACTCAAGAAGGGTACAAAAAGTACAATCAGTACAAATACAACGGGGATATTGGGCTACATGAATATATGCATTGAGCAATGATGTACTGGTGTGATCATTCAAGCGTTAGTGGGAAGGTGACCTAGATTCGGTCACACAATACGAAAAGCTAAGGCCTTTCATGTTATGCATAATTCCACCATAGTGAGGAACAACACCACGATGACTATATGTACATTATAGATCCGGTGGGTGTCACCAGTGCATGTTCAAAAATTGTAGCTCATGTCAACATATTGGCCGGTACCTTCTCTGGACCAACATTTCAAACATCCTGATATGTCAGGAAAGTTGTAGAAAGGGAGGGGGACATAAAGAGGGAGACTAATAGAGGAGAGAAATGTGGAAGAAAGAAAGAGGGGGATGGAGGGGAGGGGATTAGGGGGGGAGGGAGGGGGTCACGGCTTGTGAGCTGAGGTTGTGTATCGAGACTTGAGGTGTCCCTTTCGCCCTCAGGGCATTGCACTAGAGGTAGGACTGTAGGTCGGCGGAGGAGGAAAAGTGAATCCATACACTCCATTGGGTCATGAACCTGGGAAAGGCATTAGCATCAGTCGCTATCAGTTCCTCCATAAGCATGATATCATTAACGTGGCTAACCCATTGGGAAATGGGTGGAGTACCAGCCTGTTTCCAATGTAGGGGGATCACCTGCCTAGCTGCAGACAAGATATGTCTAAGTATCATGTTTTTTTGAGTTTTCCGGGAGCCCGGCAGGAGTGACAGTAATGCTACAGCCGGTGAGGGTACTAGGGTGTCTCCGTATAAGTGATTGTAAATCGCGAATATTTTTTGCCAGAACGAGTTAATCATAGGACACGCCCACCAAATGTGGAGATACGTGCCCCTTACCTCATTGCAGCGCCAACAGGTCTCTGGAGAAGAAGGGAAGATCCGATGCAGGGAAACCGGGTCTCTGTACCACCTGGTAAGTATTTTGTAGTTTTTTTCCTGGGCATATGAGGAGACAGATGATTTATGAGTGTAATGATATATGGTGGACCAGTCTGAGTCCGTAAGGTCCCCGTTCAGATCAGCACACCATTTCGTTCTGTAACTCAACGGCATCTGATTGAGAACTTCCCGCAACATCCCATAGATGGCTGATATGGTGTGGCGAGCCCTCTCATTAGAAACAAGCAAGCACTCTAAGTCGGTCAGTGGTCTGTGCGTCTGCCCAGAAGTATGTAAGTCGGAGCAAAACTTAGACAGCTGGAGGTCCAACAGCCAGTTCATTGGAGGATCCGCACTGGTGTCCTCCGGCGGCACAAATCGGCCCGTAGGGGTATGCACAAACTCCCTTGCCGTGGGCCAGCCGTCCCTCTTATATCCCCCAATCGAGGAAATAGCTACCCCTACAGGGAATAGCGAGCTGTCGAATAGAGGGGATAGAGGGCTTGGTATAGTGGTAAGAGCAGCGTGTATGTAAGTATCACTAGTCTTTTTCACAGCTGCAAATTGTAAGAGGGAACGGGCAAGGGGATACCACAGAGGTACCCAGAGGGTTCCATAACATAGCCCTAAGATCTACTGGGCATAGTTCCTGTTCAATTAACATCGATGGCTTGGGCGGTGACAGTGGGGGTGGGAACCAATCCACAATTCTGGAAAGGAGTGCGGCACTATGATACATCTCAAAGTCAGGCAGGCTCACCCCCCC
>NW_017307476.1:317427-318869 GCF_000935625.1 Nanorana parkeri | reverse complement strand
TGGGATTTGTGTCTGCAAAGTTGGGGCGCTTTTAAAGCTACCACCAGGGGAGAATATATTTCTGGTAGCAAGGCAGCTCGCAGGGAGCACAGTGCTGCCCTTACAGTACTCCAGGATGAGGAAGCAATATGTGCAGCGGCATATGCAGACTCCCCTGGCGAATCCACGGTGGCTGCACTTAAGAAGGCAAGGCGTTCCATTAGCTTGCACCATGTGGGGCTGACGCAGTGCTCCTGGCGGCTGTCAAGGGAAAAGTTGTTTGAAAAGGGGGACAAAAATGGTAAACTCTTAGCAATGTTGGTGGTGGAGCAGAGGTCACTAACTAACATTCCGGCCATTCTGACTGCCACGGGGACGAGGGTAACGGACCCCCCTCTTATTCTAAAGGAGTTCCATACATACTACAAGGATCTTTACTCCCGCATTCCTGAGTATGACCTGGGCGCACTGCAGGACTTGTTGGGTAGGCTTCCCATCCCGCAATTGGCAGGTGCGGATAGTGATTTCCTGGATAAGCCCATTACCTTGAAGGAGGTACAGCGGGCGATAGCCTCGTTCCCTAATGGCAAGTCCCCTGGGCCGGATGGTTTCCCGGCTGAGTGGTATAAAATGTATGTGGATTCTCTTGGACCCAGGCTTAGGGACCTTTATGTGAATTGTCTGAAGGGGGGGGCTCTGCCCGATTCCTTCAGGGATGCCCATGTGGTGCTGCTGCCGAAGCCAGGGAAGGACCCCCTCTTGTGCTCCTCATATAGGCCAATTGCATTGCTCAATATGGACTTGAAAATACTGACCAAGGTGCTGGCGATGCGTCTCTCGAGCGTTCTGGGGTCCCTGGTCAATATTGACCAGACTGGGTTTATACCGGGTAAGTCTACGGACACCAACCTGCGCAGACTGTTCACTAATCTTCAGTTGACCCATGACAATGTGGGTTCTAGAGCCTTGGCCTCACTGGATGTGGCCAAGGCTTTTGACTCGGTTGATTGGGGCTACATGTGGGAGGTACTGAGATTGATGGGATTTGGCCCTGGGTTTCGCAGATGGATCTGCATCCTGTATAGCTCCCCTAGGGCGGTCCTTAAAATTGGATCTCTACTGTCTGAGGCGTTTGTGATAGAGAGGGGCACTCGCCAGGGATGCCCATTGTCACCGAGCTTGTTTGCCTTGGTGATGGAGCCCCTGGCGATTGCTCTCCGCTCGTCGCGAGAGATCTGCGGCCTAAGAATAGGGGGTATAGAGGAAAGACTGGCGCTGTATGCGGACGACCTTATCCTGTTCCTAGCAGACGCGGGCCAGTCACTACGGGAAGCACTGAGAATTTTAGACACCTTTGCAAGCTTCTCGGGGCTGCGGGTAAATTGGTCTAAGTCCCATGTAGTCCCCCTAGATCCACAGACCAGATCGAGCGCAGACAACTCCCTCCCTTTACAGTGGGTTGA
>NW_017307476.1:300532-314436 GCF_000935625.1 Nanorana parkeri | reverse complement strand
GGGCTTCCCATCCCGCAATTGGCAGGAGCGGATAGGGATTTCCTGGATAAGCCCATTACCTTGAAGGAGGTGCAGCGGGCGATAGCCTCGTTCCCTAATGGCAAGTCCCCTGGGCCGGATGGTTTCCCGGCTGAGTGGTATAAAATGTATGTGGATTCTCTTGGACCCAGGCTTAGGGACCTTTATGTGAATTGTCTGAAGGGGGGGGCTCTGCCCGATTCCTTCAGGGATGCCCATGTGGTGCTGCTGCCGAAGCCAGGGAAGGACCCCCTCTTGTGCTCCTCATATAGGCCAATTGCATTGCTCAATATGGACTTGAAAATACTGACCAAGGTGCTGGCGATGCGTCTCTCAAGCGTTCTGGGGTCCCTGGTCAATATTGACCAGACTGGGTTTATACCGGGTAAGTCTACGGACACCAACCTGCGCAGACTGTTCACTAATCTTCAGTTGACCCATGACAATGTGGGTTCTAGAGCCTTGGCCTCACTGGATGTGGCCAAGGCTTTTAACTCGGTTGATTGGGGCTACATGTGGGAGGTACTGAGATTGATGGGATTTGGCCCTGGGTTTCGCAGATGGATCTGCATCCTGTATAGCTCCCCTAGGGCAGTCCTTAAAATTGGATCTCTACTGTCTGAGGCGTTTGTGATAGAGAGGGGCACTCGCCAGGGATGCCCATTGTCACCGAGCTTGTTTGCCTTGGTGATGGAGCCCCTGGCGATTGCTCTACGCTCGTCGCGAGAGATCTGCGGCCTAAGAATAGGGGGTATAGAGGAAAGACCATGTGCAAAATTAGTTTTCTTTTAGTTGGACCTCCTGTTAAGTCAAATATTTGGATATACCTCTCCCGGCCTCTACACAGGATTTGTTCGGCTTGAACAAGCCCATTCATAAAGCGATTAAACAGGACCTCAAGAAATGGCAGGATCTTTCTTTAACTTGTTTTGTCAGAGCTTCCCTCCTTAAAATTAATGTGTTGCCAAGACTGTTATAGTTGTTTTAGGCTGTCCTTATCTTGTTAAGTAGACCTTATTTAAGCAACATTGAAGGCTAATTCAGGAGCTCTGTGCGGAAGGATGCACATCCTTCAACTACTTTGTTGAAATCCTCCAAGTGCTATGGGGGTCTGGATATCTTTGACATGAAGGGTTATTACCTAGCCTCTCAGATGTGTAGGATTATCGATTGGCACATTCATTGTGATTACTGCCCTGAAAGCAAAGTGGGAGAAGGAGCTAGATCTGGAAATCTTGGATGAGATATGGGAGCATGTCTTGTTTGGGAGCACATAAATGCTCAGTAAGCAGTAAGACCCAGGAAACTAATTTCAAGATTCTCACTCGTTGGTATAGAACCCCTAGCACCCTTCACAAAATTGATACCCGCATATCCGAGGTCTGTTGGCGGTGTGGATGCGAATCGGGTTCACTGTCGCATATTTTTTGGTCGTGCACCCAGCTCCAATCTTTTTGGAGACTGATTCATGACTTAATTAACCAAGTTACTGCTGTAGATATAACTTTTACACTTGGAGTATATTTGCTACATATCCCAGACCTGGATTATGCTAGACATGTAAACATTTGCTTAATTCTGCCAGATCATTGATACCTAGGTGTGGAGGGATACCAGGGCTCCTATGGTGTCTGAATGGGTTTCTCAGGTCGGCTATGTTTGTGAAATGGAGGAACTTTTCCTTACAAAACAAGATAAACTGGACAAGTTTTCTAGAATGTGGGCTCCATGGAGTCATTTCCAATGTGGGCTCCATGGAGTCATTTACAATGTGGAGATTTGTATAGGAGTCTTAAATCCAGATTTTAGACCCTCCTTGGCCCTTAGCTGAACCCTGGCTTTCTTGGTGCGGATCAACCTGGGAAGTGTTTGCTGGATTTTTGGGAGAGGGCGGACGTTGTCTCCTGTGGGATGTGTTTGGAGGGGTTTGAGCTGGCTTGGTTTCCCTCCATTTTTCTGTTTGTCTTGGTCCTTTTTTTTTTTTTTCTTTTACCTGGATAGGGATATATTATGTTTTAAACCCACGTTCACAAATTGTGGAGTGTTATTGTTGTTATTATTATTATACAGGATTTATATAGCGCCAACAATTTGCGCAGCGCTTTACAAAATGGAGGAGACAGTACACCTGCAATACAATTTATAATACAATACAATTTCAGTACAACAGGGTGAGCGCTTACAGTCTAGTAGGCGGGGCAAGTGATACAAAAGGTAATAATTGTTTAGATTGAGTTATTGGATGAAGTAAAAGGGCAGTTATGTTGAGATGAGATAGGCTTACCTGAAGAGATGGATTTTTAGGGATCGCTTGAAGGTGGGCAGAGTAGGAGATAAGCGGACAGATTGGGGTAAGGAGTTCCAGAGGATGGGGGACACTCCGGAGAAGTCCTGGAGGCAAGCATGGGAGGATGTAATTGGAGAGCAGGAGGGCTTGAGAGGACGGTTGGGTGATATTTTAAAATGATGTCTGTAATGTAGGTTGGGGCGGAGTTGTAGATGGCTTTATGTTGTTGTTAGTATTTTGAAATGTATTCGTTGGGCAATTGGGAGCCAGTGGAGGGATTGGCAGAGAGGGGCGGCAGACACTGAACAGTTGGTAAGGTGGATGAGTCTGGCAGCAGCAATCATGATAGACCGAAGGGGGGATAGGCTGTTTAGTTGTAGGCCAACAAGGAGTCGAGGTGAAAGATTATAAGGGAGTGCATTAGAAGCTTTGTGGTTTCGTTTGTTAAAAAGGCGTAATTTATAAATATTGCAGAGGTTGAGTTGGCAAGATTTGGATAGTGATTGGATGTGGGGCTGAAAGGAGAGCTCAGAGTCAAGGATTACACTGAGTACCCTGGCTTGATGGGAAGGGTTGATCGTACTGCTGTTGATTTGTGATAGGAAGTTGGGGGAGGGAACACGGAGAGGAGGAAACATAAGCTCTGTTTTTGACAGGTTGAGTTTGAGGAAGTGGTGTGACATCCAAGCTGATATGTCAGTGAGTATATTCGCGATATGTGGAGATACGGGGGTGGGGGGGGAAATGTGTGAGGTAGGAGTGGAGAGATAGATTTGGGTATCATCAGCATAAAGATAGTATTGGAAGCCATAGGAGGCTATCAATTGACCATAGGGAAGAAGTGTAGATTAAGAATAGAAGGGGCCCAAGGACAGACCCTTGGGGGACCCCCACACCAAGAGGAAGACGAGAGGAGGAAGTAGAATTGTAGGTGACACTGAAGGTGCGGTGAGATAGGTAGGAGGCGAACCATGAGAAAGCAGAGTCTTGGAGGCCAAGGGATTGGAGTCTATTAAGGAGAAGCGTGTGGTCAACTGTATCAAAGGGTGCAGAAAGGTCTAAAAGTATGAGTATAGAGTAGTGGCCATTGGTTTTAGCAGTTAGTAGATCTTTAGTAAGTTTTAGAAGGGCAGTTTCTGTGGAGTGTTGCGGACGAAAGCCAGATTGAAACGGGTCAAGGAGATTAATGTTAAGGTGGCGGCTCAGGCAGCTGTAGACCAATGGTTCAAGAAGTTTGGAGGTAAATCGGAGCACAGAGATGGGTCTCAAGTTGTTCAGACTGGTGGCCCCCAAAGTGGTTTTTTTTTAATATGGGGGTCACCAGTGCTTGTTTTAGAGGGGTAGGGATGACACCATTAGAAAGGGAGAGATTGAAGAAACTCCCTTTCACATGGAGCCGGAGGGCTTGAGACAAGAAGCCGAGCCAACTTTGAGAGATATCATGCAGGCTATAAGACTGTGCAATTCATCGGTTATAAGTCTTACTGAAGAAATGCATCGTATTCGCTCAGAGATTTTAATAATGAGACAGGATCTGCAGAAGGTTCGGGAGCGTACAACAGATTTAGAAAATCGTGTAAGTGAGCTGGAAGATGATTTCTTCCCAATGAAAAATTACATGAAAAAAATTATGGCACGTGCAGAAGCAAACGCTCAGAGAGCAGAGGACTTTGAGAATCGTATGCGCCGCAATAATTTGCGGTTAGTGGGATTCCCTGAAAATGTTGAGAATAGTAGTCCAGTGGACTTTGTGGAAAAATGGCTGTTGGACACGCTTGGTAGAGAAAACCTCTCAAATCAATTTGGGGTGGAACGCGCTCATAGGATCCCGACTAGACAGCTGCCTCCTGGCAGTGCCCCTCGCCCCCTTCTAATACGCCTGCTGAATTACAGGAATAAAGAGACTATACTTCGGCAAATGAGAACTATGCAAGATGTTACCTTCAATGGGAACAGGATTATGATTTTTTCTGATTTTTCACCAGAAGTGCAAAGACGCAGGGCATGTTTTCAGGAGGTAAAGAAAAGATTGCAAACTCTTCACCTACAATATGCTATGATATACCCAGCAAAGCTGAAAATACAAGCCGAGGATACTGTACAATTTTTCGATACTCCAGCAGCAGTAATGGAATGGCTTGATAGACGTTAAAACAGATGAAAGTAGAAAGGGACCAGCTGGGATAGGGGAGGCTGTGTGGGGCTAAAATTAAAAATGTTTGCAATGTCGGACCGAATGATATGAAGAGGCCGGTGAAGGAACTCGCATGTTTTTCCCTGAGGGGATTGTGTATTCACCAAAAGGAGGACTATTATGTGTTGTTTTTTTTTGTTTAGTTTTTTTGTTTTGTTGTTGTTTTGTTGTTGTTTTTTTGGTTGTTGTATGTTAAATGGCAGTCAGAGAAGCAGATGGACTCCCTGCTACTGTAGGATTGATGCAGGTGCCCACTGAGTATTGGAAAATATGCTCCAGATTAGATAAATGGGGACAAACATACAAATTATTTCCTGGAATGTTCGGGGACTATGGGGATCCTGTGAAAAGACAGCTGGTTTTTGATAATGCCCTACTAGAACATCCAGCGATAGTATGTCTCCAGGAGATGCACCTAACTGTGGACAAAGTACAGACAGTTAATAGACGGTGGGCACAGACCTCGTATCATTCAGTATACTCCTCGTATGCACGAAGGGTGTCTGTGTTTGTCCACAGCGGGGTTGAGTTTACAAGCATTAAGTCAGAAATTGATGATGAGGGCAAATATGTTTTTTTTTTTTTTCTTTTTTCACAAGTAAATTTTTATTGTGTTTCTACATGTCATGGTTACAAACATTAAGCCATGAAAACAAGCAGTGAAACAAACATAAAGTAGGGTCAATCTTTCCTGGGGTGGGAGTGGGGAGGGAAGTGCTTCCGGAGATCAAGTCGTTCCATACTTAGCAGAGAATAGCCACTTGTGCAGTTGGCAAGGTTCACGTGGTGGACCCTGAGAGACAAAGGTAGGTTTTGCATAACCCTGAAACTCAAGCGTCGTTATAAAGTTGCACTGAAGGTGTTGTACGGAGCAAGGTTTAATTTTCCTATCAAGGGGCCAACTGCTTTGGTGTTGCGGGTCTACGATGGCGTGTCAAGCCATACCGGTATGGCGGGTCGGATTCTCCGGAGAAAGGGTTCCAGGGCTATTACAAAAAGTATTGGTGACAATGGGCAGCCTTGTCTTGTGCCATTGTGTATGGAGAAGGCCTCCGACAGTGAGCCATTCACTCGAATCCTCGCGAGTGGGTTGTGGTATAACATTGTTATGCGTTCTAGCATGCGTGGGCCTAATCCAACACGTCGTAGCGACGCAAAGAGATAATCCCACGCCACCCTGTCGAAGGCCTTCTCCGCATCAGTAGACAAGAAGAACCCCTCGAGGCCTCTATTTTTAATCCAATGGTGGAGGCCAAGTGCCTTGGTGGTGTTGTCTCGTGCCTCCCTACCGGGTATAAAGCCCGTCTGGTCACCATCAATTATGTCCGGGAGAAGATTGGCCAAGCGATTTGCCAGGATTTTAGAAGTAGAAAGGGTAGTGAGAAGGTAAGTGAGATTTATGAAAGTCCAGAAGAGAAAAAAAAAGGGGGGGGAGGAAAGAAGGTGGGAAAGTAAGAAATTGGGGTGTGAAAGAGGCTGACGGCAAGGAGGGGATAGAAGTCAAGGAGAGAGGTAAAATCTGGGAAAGGAGCTAGGGCCCCGAGTAGGGGGAAGGGGGGAGGTTGAGTAAGGCCCGAGAGATAAGGAGAGAAACAGGAAAAGGATATACTCACCTTATCTCGGATGGAATTAGGACGTCGGGCCGATAGACTCGGTTCACTGAGGGTGATCGGTCTAGTGGGGAGAAGGCTAAAGCGGAGAACCTGTAAGGAACCTTAGGACGCCTGGGCCTTGCGAGGTTAAGCAAGGGGCCATTAACATAGGGGGGTATTGGATATATTATGTTATAATGCGTTAAATGAAATGGAGCATCAAATACGGGGAGGCCACAGAACATCAACTTTGGGAGATGGTCTTGCAGTGTGGTAGCAGGTTATGGCATAATCTCGGAATAAAGCCAGGAGAGTGTAGTTTTAAAAAGAGGGAAGCTCATCTAGCTCCCTCCACCACAGAAGGAGGTAGCTGAACTAAAGCTGTAGTTTAGGGTGGTAATTCCCCTGATTACCAACTTTGTAGCAACGCTTGGGTAGTGGGTAGGGATATAGGCACAGATCAAAGGAAAAACAAAAATAAGGGGAACTAAGCCCTGGGAGCATTGGACATATAATACAAGGAAAGGTCTGCCGGGTGCATATGCATATACATGTGTATTTTCTCCCACAGTAACAGACCTTGTGATCATGAAATAGGAGTAAATTCAGTCAAGGAAATGCAATAAAATACAATACAATGTATGCATGCCTAAGATACCTTTGAGGCATGCATGCACCTGTAGAGTAGAGTTTGGTGTCGGAGGAGAAGGGTTAGACGTCCATCTTGGTTCCGCTTCAGGCCACGCCCCCCAATATGTTTTTTTTTATTGCGAGATATCACGATTAGAATGTGTCATTGCTAGTATCTACATTCCTCCCCCCTATTCTCTGGTGGTACTTAAGCAACTGGCAAGTTTTATATCAGAAGTATATATGGTCCCAATATTGGTAGTGGGAGACTTTTAATAATGTAATTAACTGTCAATTAAACAGACATCTGTCACCTGTAGGTACTACAAAGAATCTAGAGACTCCCTTTGCAAGACTATGCAGGGAATTAGGACTTAATGACATATGGAGAAGTTTACATCCTTCAGAGTTACAGTATACTTGCTACTCCAGTGTGCATAACGCCTTATCCCGCATAGATCTTGCACTTGGAAACAGCAGATTTGCTACCCCTTGTTACAAGGGTGGAAATCCTCCCGAGGGCAATCTCAGATCATTCTCCTGTGATAGTGAATGTCAGAGTAGAAAACCATTGTGGCAGTAGGTTATGGCGCCTTAACCCATCATGGTTGTCCATCTTGGCCTCTCCTGGTCAGGTTAAGGAGGCTGTAGAGTTTTTTTGTTTTTTTTTACTAACAAACATACGGCTCACCAGGAGATAGTATGGGATACTATGAAGGCTTATATGAGAGGGGTGTTAATTAAAAAAATTAGTAAAGTCAAGTCCAACTCTAGAAGGGAAATGGATCAGGTTAAGTGGCAGGTACTAGAGGCAGAGGCTAGCTATGTAGCAGCCCATACAGATGTGATCAAAGCAACATGGCTTCAAAAGCAGAAGCAGTTGCAATTATTACAGGAAAGGAAGGCTCAGAATAAAATATATTTTAGGAAGAGGAAGGCGTGGACGGAGGGAGAAGGGCCTGGTAGATTTTTAGCTCACATTGCTAACTCCCAGACGCCTAACTTGTATATAGGGGCTTTTTATGATGGCACAGGTCACAAGTGTATGGAGATGCAAGACATTTTAAATGTGTTTAGGGATTTTTTTTCAGGCCCTATACACAACTAGAGTTCAACACTGTCAGGGGAACTGCAAAATTACTTGACAAAAGTGGAGCTGCCTGTAATCTCAGAGGAGGATAAAATGTCTCTGGATGGCCTAATTAAACAGACATCTGTCACCTGTAGGTACTACAAAGAATCTAGAGACTCCCTTTGCAAGACTATGCAGGGAATTAGGACTTAATGACATATGGAGAAGTTTACATCCTTCAGAGTTACAGTATACTTGCTACTCCAGTGTGCATAACGCCTTATCCCGCATAGATCTTGCACTTGGAAACAGCAGATTTGCTACCCCTTGTTACAAGGGTGGAAATCCTCCCGAGGGCAATCTCAGATCATTCTCCTGTGATAGTGAATGTCAGAGTAGAAAACCATTGTGGCAGTAGGTTATGGCGCCTTAACCCATCATGGTTGTCCATCTTGGCCTCTCCTGGTCAGGTTAAGGAGGCTGTAGAGTTTTTTTGTTTTTTTTTACTAACAAACATACGGCTCACCAGGAGATAGTATGGGATACTATGAAGGCTTATATGAGAGGGGTGTTAATTAAAAAAATTAGTAAAGTCAAGTCCAACTCTAGAAGGGAAATGGATCAGGTTAAGTGGCAGGTACTAGAGGCAGAGGCTAGCTATGTAGCAGCCCATACAGATGTGATCAAAGCAACATGGCTTCAAAAGCAGAAGCAGTTGCAATTATTACAGGAAAGGAAGGCTCAGAATAAAATATATTTTAGGAAGAGGAAGGCGTGGACGGAGGGAGAAGGGCCTGGTAGATTTTTAGCTCACATTGCTAACTCCCAGACGCCTAACTTGTATATAGGGGCTTTTTATGATGGCACAGGTCACAAGTGTATGGAGATGCAAGACATTTTAAATGTGTTTAGGGATTTTTTTTCAGGCCCTATACACAACTAGAGTTCAACACTGTCAGGGGAACTGCAAAATTACTTGACAAAAGTGGAGCTGCCTGTAATCTCAGAGGAGGATAAAATGTCTCTGGATGGCCCGCTAAGATTAGAAGAACTTGAGGAAGCATTAGCTTCACTCTCAAAGGGGAAAGCACTTGGTCCAGACGGACTTTTTTAATCAATACATGGAGGCACTGCTACCAGAACTTCTGGAGACATTTAACAGCGCATTTGGAAGTGGACATCTCCCTCTATCTATGTATGCGGCAACTATAATATTAATACCAAAAAAAAGATGATTCTTTACAAATGGAATCATACCGGCCAATTTCACTTTTAACAGACAAAGTAAGAGTTGGTGTAGACTCCTGTTGTCAGTAGCAGGCCGTACTAACCATTTAAAAATGATATGGATGCCCCAGCTATTACATTTTTTTACATAATACCCCCTGCTGGATTACAAATAGAACTTTTTAAGTTAATGAATACCTTGTTTAGAGAACTTATATGGAAGGGGAAGAATCCAAGGATTCGTTTAGAATACTTACAACATCCCAGTGATCAGGGAGGGCTAGCAGTCCCAAACCCATGGGTGTATTTTGTGGCAGTGCAATTTCAACACTTTATGGGATGGGACTTGAATGGGGCAACAAACTCCTCGTATAAAGTTTTGGCAAGTATGTTTGAAGGGGTAGACCCATTAAGAGCATTAGAAACTCAGGCATATATAAAGAAGGGGCCTGGGATACCCACAATGAAACTGCTAAAGAAAATATGGGGACTGAGCAAAAGGATTATGGATATAGAAGGATATACTAACTACGCTCCCTTGTGGGCAAATGATCAACTGCCTGAACTAATTAAATTACAGGGTTTTTGTAACTGGGAGAAACTCGGGATAGTCTCATTAATGCAACTATACTCCCGGGGGGTGTTTAAGCTTTGGTTCCAGCAGCATGCTTTGCTCCAACTCCCTTGATCAGGTAGTTAAAGCTAAGAAGTCTAAGGGGATAATTTCCCGGGTGTATCACTGTTTTTTAAAAAAGGAACTAAGGAAATTTCCATTGATATGCAGGGAACGCTGGACAGAGGATATAGGCATAATTGATGGGGAAACATGGAGGGCAGTACTTCAAGTAGTGCAAGATGTGTCTCTTTCTTTATCACATAGATTAACTCAATTATTTATTATACATAGGGTGTACAGAACCCCCGAGTTTTTATATAAAATAGGGGCCTGCACAGGCCCAAAGTGTGCGAGATGCAAGCATCAGGAAGGCACACTTATTTATTATGGAGATGTGCAAAACTAAAAAGGTACTGGATAGGGGTGATTGAATGTTTAAATAGAATATATAGAAATATAGTGGATATTAACCCATTAGCATGTATTCTAGGAGGTTTCAACAATGACTATCTAGATAATAACAGCACTTTAGCAATAAAAATGCTATTGTTTCTGGCTAGAAGATTAATAGCAGTCAAATGGACTTCGGAGTATCCCCCTACAATTGAAAAATGGAAAGCTGAGATTAGTAAATATGTTCGGTTTGAAGAACATACTTACAGAATGAGGGGCCAGTCAGGTAAATATCAGGGAATTTGGAATAGGTGGATTGAAAATATGAATGTTAATCGGACTTGAGACCTTCTGGATTAAGAGGACAAAATATAATATTATAAGTGGAAGAAAAGGGAAGGAAATGTGCAATAGTAAATAGAATAAAGATAGATAGAAAAGTAGGGACTGCAGATGGGGATTGTACTGTTGTTGTCCTTAGGTTTTTTTGTTTGTTTTTGCTCTGTTAGTTGTTTTGGGCTGTGGCTTTATTGTCAATGTTCACAATGTATGAAAAGGAAGAAAAAAAAACAAATATCTGATCAAAACAAAAAAGGGAGAGATCGAAGTGAAGATGTGAGTAAGAGAGTGTATGATAGAGCTATAGGGTGACCGGAGTAGTTGTGAGGGGATTGGGTCCAGGTGACAGGTGGTTAGACGTGTGTTACACAAAAAGAGTTTTGACTTTGTTGGTAGTGACTGGATCAAACGAAGAGAGTAGGGAGTGTGGTAGCAGACCAGGTGTGTTTGGCGTGGGAGAGATCTGGACAGTGGTGATTTCATTGCGAATTGTATCAATCTTTTCTCTGAAGTGATTGAAGGAGGCGGTGGGGCACAGGGAGTTGAAAGTAGAAAAGAGCTGAAGAGGACTAGATGAGAGGGTGTGAATGAGTGTCATGAAATAGGTCTGTTTGGCTGTGTGTAGGCAGGTACTGTATTTTTGGAGGGCAGATTTATATAGGGTGAAATCTTGCAGGGATTTGGATTTACGCCATTGTCACTCAAGTGCACAACTATGTCTTCTTTTTTTTATAAATTCTTTATTTAGAATATTTTCAAAGACACGCATACAAGCACGATATGCAAAATCAAGCAAGGCATCAATAATATGCCAACAGACAGAATGGGAGTTCAGGTCATGCACATACATGTATAGGCACATAATGGCAGGGAGCTATGGCACGTGTTGTAGAAAAAAAGCAAAAACTCAGTAATGAAGAGCCTCCAGTCCCAGTTATAAACAAACCAGGGCTTGAACATTTTTTAGGGTGTCTCACCAGTCAGTCAAAAATGTCACCAGTCAGCATGACCGGACTAGAGCCTTGCAATTTATGTTAACATTTTTTGGGGACAGATAGCTTTCTTTTGGAGGTATATAATCACCACCTGGGGTTTTTTTTTTATTTTTTACTGTATAATGAAAAATGTACCGTATATTTAAAAAAAAAAATGTTTTCCCTATGTTATGTTAAAAACCATTTTTTTAACCCATATTTTTGGTAAAATATAAAAGACAGGGTCACGTCGGGTAAATAGACACCAAACATGTCAAGCCTTAAAATTGCGCGCGCAAAATCGCAAAAAACTACCACACCAGAAATTGGCCATAGGCAACGCTTTAAACGCTTTTACTGCTCATCCGTTTAGTGTCATCGGTGATTAATGGCCCTAAAATTATTGCTCTCACTCCGATGTTCGCGGTGATATGTAACATGTGCAATGCTTCAATTTTTTTATTACACTTTTGTTTTTTTACACTTTATTGCTATCACACGGGCTAAAAAGCCCCCTATGTGATAGCCAATTTTCAGTGACAGGTCCACTTTATGGAGACATCAGGGGTCTCCAAGACCCCTAATGTCACCTAGGGACCCCCAGAGAAGCTGATGAAGCAGATAAGTAAAATCAGACGTCAATATAGAATCTTGGGGTAACCAATGGGGTAGGCAATAAAACATCCCTTAGTAATGGGGCATTCATATGAAACAAGCTTAACACTTATGGGGAGGATGTATAGGAAGAAAGGAGAAGAGGGTGCAATAAGGTAAAGGCTACAGGATCAGGGAGAAGAAAGACTATGTCTTCTAGTGTCATCTGTCTGCCAAGGCTGTAGAGGATGGGGCCTGATTCTGTGAGTGGTGAGAGGGCTAAGTGTGTCCATACAGGATGAGAGTGAGTTATTGTGGAGAAAAGTGGCAAGGTCAGGGCAGGAAAGGATTGTGATTTTGTCATAAATGTAGTCTGTTGCAGTGAAAAAAAAGAGGGGCTAAAGTGGCGAAGGTTCCTACGGGTGGCGGTTTGCTGGTTGGAAAGGTGGGGGGCAGGTGTGAGGGAGAGTGTGAATCTGATGAGGTTGAGATCGGAGAGTGGAAAAGAGGTGTTAGTGAGATTGGAAGGGGTGCAGAGGTGAGAGAATGAGATCAAGGGTGTTACCATCAGAGTGAGTAGAAGTGTTAGCCCATTGTGTTCGGCTAAAGGAAGACGTTAGGTTGAGTAGCTCAGAGGTTGCAGTATTGTTAATATTGACAGGGACATTAAAGTCACAGAGTGACAGTGGGAGTTTCAGAGGAAAGAAAATAGGGTAGCCAGGTAGATAATTTGTCCAGGAAGCGTGACAACCTGTTTCTCAGTAATCCTCAGGGAAACAAGGGAAAACAGACATATACAATCAACTTCAAAAGAGGAAATTGATAAAGAAGGTGGTGTAGGAAGAACTTGGAATGTGCTTTTGTGGGGATAGGAGGCCAACTCCACCTCCCTTGTGTCCACTGGATCTGGGTGAGTGAGTCCAGTTGAGGCCACCATGGGAAAGGGCAGCTGATGAGGCATAGTCAGAATCCTGGAGCCAGGTTTCAGTAACAGCAAGTAGGTTAATGGAGTTGGAGATAAAGAGGTCATGACTCTCCCCTCCCCTCTTCTCAGAAAATGTTGCTGCATGTAAACGGCAGATTAGGGATTCCTGTTGTGACATCCAGACGGATATGTCAGTAGATTAGTGACACGCAAGGACACAGAGGGTGACTTGTAGAGTAGAAAGATATATTTGAGTGTCATCGGCATAGAGATGGTATTGGAGGCCATGCAAGGTTATTAAGTGACCAAGAGAGGAGGTGTAGATAGAGAAGAGAAGGGGTCCAAGGACAGAGCCTTGGGGGAACCCTACAGAAAGAGGAGGGGAGGAGTTAGATTTGTAGGTGACACTAAAGGAGCGCTTACATGAGAGAGCAGAGTCTTGCAGACCAAGCAAGTGGAGTTTTTTGAGGTGGAGCAGGTGGTTAACAGTGTCAAAAGCAGCAGTAAGGTCTAATAGCAAGAGTAAGGACTAGTGGCCATTGTTTTTAGCAGTTAGTAAGTCATTAGTGAGTTTTAGGAGGGCGGTCTGAGTGGAGTGTAGGGGGCGAAAGCCAGACTGTAAGGGGCCAAGAAGGTTATCAGTGAGGTGGCGGCTGTAGAGGAGACGTTTTTAGGAGTTTGGAGATGAATAGGAGTAATGAGATTGGTTGGTGGGGTCCAGTGAGGGATTTTTGAGAGATGAGTAAGAGATGCTGATTGGCTGCAGTGCAAATCTGCTCCAGATTTTGATAGACCCCCACTGTACGGGGTCACCGGATAAGTGCAGTGTCACCGGGGATGCGCGGGGTCATTGGAGATGTGCACGAGGGCTGTGCGTGGTGAATCAGTGCATCCCTAATTGAATTTTTTTTGTCTGGTGCACTGATGGGGATTGTAGTTTCTATCTTATATTTGGATTGCTTTTGTATATGTAACAATAACCTGTTTTTGTTGCTCATTTGATTGTGTATAATAAGTACACTGGGGATGACTTGGAATGATTT